>NC_080193.1:110521185-110824215 GCF_030028045.1 Hippopotamus amphibius kiboko
GCGCATGTCCAGGAAAGACTTGGGAAATAGAGGGCTCAAAACCCTCACTTTTAGGTGACAGTTAGGACCTCCAAAAGCACGAAGTGAAAGCTGACTTACTTGTAAACTTCCTAAAATTTGAAGGTGTGTACTCACAAACAGATCCCATCCCAAAGGGTGGAATACATACTAGGTTAACACATTTAAGAAAATCTTCTGACAGGTCACTGGCTGACTATTAAATTATGAAACCAAAAGCTAATTAATTTGATAAACAAGTTAACACACCAAGAAAAAAAATAAAGGATACACATCACCGAATTACTACAGAGTTTTAAAATATATTAGGGAAATATTGCAAACACTCCTACAGCAATAAATTTGATAAATTATACAAAATGGATAAATTCCTTGAAGGAAGCAACCACCAAAACTCAAAGAAGAGTAGATAACGTGAATAATCCTATATATATTAAAAAACATTTAATTTGTAGGCAAAACTTTCATATAAAGAAACCTCCAGGACAAATCAGATTCACTGGAGAGTTGAAGTAATCATTTAAGAAAGAAATATTACCAGTTCTACACAATTTCTTGCAGAAAATTAATTAGAATACATCCCAACTCATTTGATGAAGCTGGTATTACTCTTATAACACCACTAGACAGATATTATAAGAAAATAAAAGTAAAAACTAATATCCCTAATAATATAGGTGTAGAATTGCTAAACATAATTTTAACAAATCAGACACAATGATATATGTATATATATGAATAATCATGATTAAATGCGGTTCATTCCAGGAATGCAAGTCTGCTTAACATTGAAAGATCGATTAATGGGATTCACTGTATTTAAAATTTTTTAAAAAATGGGATCATTTCAGTAGGCATGGGAAAACATTTGATAAGGTGTAACATCCATTCATGATTTAAAAAAAGATTTAGCAAAGTAAGAATAGAAGGAAATTTTCTTAACCTAATAAAGGACATCCATGAAAACCCCCAGCTAAGATTTTACTTAATAATTAAAGAGTGAATGTTTTCCTCCTGAGATCAGGAATAAGACAAAAATGCCCATTTCTATCCAACACTGTATTATAGGTTACAGCCAGTGCAACAAGGCAAGAAATGTAAAATAAGAGGTCTCTAGTTAGAATGCAAGAAGTAAAACTATCTTTATTCACAGATAGTCTATGTAAAAAATCTAATGAACTCTACAAGGTATAAGAACTAATAAGTGTTTTAGCAAAATTGCAGAATACAAGATCCTATGTAAAAATCAAAACTACTTCTATGTACTAGAACAACTGAACATTTAAAGTGTTGTTTATGGTTGCATGAAAAGCTAAGAAACACTTAGGAGTAAATCTGCAAAATGATATAAAATATTTCTACCCTTAAAACTATAAAACATTACTGAAAGAAAAATAAAGAAAACCTAGAAAAATGGAGATATATGCCATACTCATGAATTAGCAGACTCAATATTATTAAGATGACAGTTCTCTCCAGACTGATATATAGGTTCATTATAATCCAATTAAAATCCTAGATGGCTTTTTTATAGAAATTTGAAATCTGATTCTAAAATTCATGACCATTCAAAGGACCCATAGGTCAAAGAAACATTGTAGAACAGATATGTTTGGAGACAATATAAAGTTATATTAAACAGGACAATGTGGTGCTAGTTTCAAGATAGAAATATGGAACACAATACAAGCATTCAGAAAGAAACCATATACATATGGGTAGCTGATTTTTAACAAATGTACAAAATAATTAAGTGGAAAAAGGATAGTCTTTTCAACAAATGGTGCCCCAAACAATTGGATATCCATATGCAAAATAGATAAGATATTTGATCCAAAATTTGCATCATATAAACCATTAACTCAAAATAAATCATAGACTTAAATGGGAAAACCTAAAACTGCAATGTCTAGAATAAAATATAATAGAAAACCATTTGAACCCTAGTTATGCAGAAATTTCCTAGGTATACACTAAAAATATGGTCCTTGAAAGAAAATAATTGATAAATTATACTCATTGAAATTAAGAATGTCTCCTCTTAGAATGAAACTGTTAAACACAGGAAAGCACAAGACTTGGTAAAATATTTGCAAATCAAAAAGTAAAGTCTAAAATATGTAAATCACTCTCAAGATGCAATAATACACAGCAAACTCAACTAAAAATGAGCAAAAGCTTACAAAAGTCCACCAAAGTAAATATACGAATGGCAAACACATGAAATGATGTTATACATTGTTAGTCATTAGAGAAATATAAATTAAAACTATATAATTCCACATCTGTTAAAAAGGCTAAAGTTTAAAACAAAAAAATAACAACAATAAAACAAACGATTATTTTGAATGCTGACTAGGATGTGGAGGATGTGGAGGAATTAGAGTTCTCATACACTGCTTGTGGCAATATAAACTGTAACAATCACTTTGTAAAACAGTTTTACAGTTTCTCAAAGATAAACATACACTTACCATATGATCCAGCCATTCTATTCTTAGGTATTTCTCCAAGTAAAATAAAAGGATAATTCCATACAAAGACTTACATGTTGTCTATGGCAGCTATACTTGGAATAACCAAAACATCTAAACTAACCAAAACTCCATCAACATATGTATAGGTAAACAAACTGGTATATCTGTGCAATGAAATACTACTTAGCAACATAAAAAGCATATACTACTTATACAAGTTATTAACATATACAACTTTCAAAATAACTGCTGAGTGAAAGAGTCAAGACCAAAATAAAACATTCTGTATGAATCTTTGTAAAATTTTAGAAAATGTAAACTGACATTGACAGAAAGCAGATCAGTGATTGCTGCAGGAGGATAAGAAAGGAGATCGGATAAGGCGGGTTGGAAGGATTACAAACAGGCAGAAAAAAATTTGGGGGCATAATGGATATGTTAATTATCTTGATTGTTGTAATGATTTTACAGGTGTGTAACTATGTCAATACGTATAAAATTGAACTCTTTAAATATGCTCAGTTCATGTATTTCAATTATACCATAATACAGCTGTTTAAAATAAAAGTACTCATAGACTCTAGGAGAAATCAAATCAGAATGCTGAAGTAAGGTAATCATATAGATTTTTTCCTGATTTGACAAATAAGAAAACAAAAGAAATTAATAATAAAGGTAATAATGCTGCCCTGCTTAAGAGCAAGGGTTTGCAGCTATGCAGACTTGGATTTCAATCATAGTTCTTTACTTATTCCTGTATGTTTGGGAACCTAATCTTTTTCTCTAAACCCTACTTTCTCAATCAATAAAACTGGATTATGGAAAGGGATTTCCTGACTGCTACTGGAAATAGAACCAGCCATTTAACTGAGACCTGCACAATTCATGAAATTTGATTGGATAATATATTAGTAAAAAATGATTGTATTCCTAAAAGACATGTATGTTCTGGCTTATCAAGAATAAATATATTAAGAACTAGGAGAGGGAGATTCAAAGGTACAAAACTTCCAGTTGCAATTTTCATTCATTTGAATGAGTCATGGATATGAAATGTACAGTGTGGAGAATATAGTTAATAACAATGTAATATCTATGTACGGTGACATATCATAACTAGACATCATGATTATCAATTTGAAATGTATAGAAGTATCAAATAACCATGTTGTGTTACAGAAACTAACACAGTGTTATAGATCAACTATACTTTAAAAGCAAATAAGCAAACAAACTCAGAACTAGAGATCAGATATGGTTACCAGAGATGGGGGTAAGAGTGGGGGGCGGGGAAGGGAAGGTAGGGGGATGAGGAATTGGTCGAAGGCAGTCAGTTGGTACAGACTTCCAGTTATAAAGTAAATAAGCACTAGGGATGTGACGTACATGATAAGTAGGGGGATGAGGAATTGGTCGAAGGCAGTCAGTTGGTACAGACTTCCAGTTATAAAGTAAATAAGCACTAGGGATGTGACGTACATGATAAATATAGTTCACACTACTTTATGTTATATGAAAGTTGTTAAGAGAGTAAATCTTGAGTTCTCAGCACAATTTCTTTAATTGTATACCTGTATGAGATGATGGTTCACTAAACTTATTGTGATAATCACTTCATGATGTATGTAAATCAAATCATTATGCTGTATACCTAAACTTATACAGTGTTGTATACCAATTTTATGTCAATAAAACTGGAAGAAAAATATTGATATGAACTAAACTGCACACATTTAAAAGTATAGTTTGGTAGGTTTCAACATATGTAAAAACCTTAGGACCATATGTATCAAGTCTAACGTTTCCTCATGCCCTTTATAATCCCTCCCTCCCACAAACCCCCTCTATTCCTAGGCAATCATTGATATGATTCTGTCATAAGAAATGGGTTTGGATTTTCTAGAATTCTGCATAAATGGAGTCAAATGAGTCACTAAACAAATAAGAAACACAAGAGGATAAAGACTTTAGAGCAGTGAACTATTTTGACAGATAGCCAAAGCTTCATATGGCTGACTATAATCATTACATGAAAAATCAATCACTAATCCAAAAGTAACACAATTTAAAGTAGTTAACTGAGGAGGAAATAAGGACAAAGTAAATATCAAAAACATTTAAAATAAAATCAACAATTTATCGCAATTTTAAAATTTGGTTATATTTCTGTTAATTTTAAGCTATTTTTAAAACCATTTGCCTATCAGAAGATCTTCAAAGTTCCAAACTTTGTACAGGATACTGGTATTGCTACAAAATAAGACAAATTGTTCATGTTTCAGAAATAATGCTTATACAGATTGATACTGACCAAACTCCAACCCCAGGACAAAAATACTGCATAAACTATACCAAAAAAACAAACAAACAAACAAAAAAATAGGTGTTCTTGAATCCCACCCATGGAGCTTCTAATTCCGTAGGACTGGAGTCATCTTGGCATATACCTTGGAAAAATCTCTAGATATATGTGAAGAGTTTTGGATATATTATTTTTAAATAAACACTTCCTTCCAGGAAGACGTTATAAGCTTTAATATCAGCTTCATAGGAAACAATTCAAAAATTATATGAGAAACACACAACCAGATATATTAGTGAAGGTTATGTATCATAACCACACCAACACTGAGTTTAAAAATAAAACTTGTTATACTCTTGTCTTATTAATCCACAGAATTAATTTAACAAGCAATAGAAATAAAGATAGAGCCATCATAGAGCTAAGAGGTTTGAAGATTTTTACAAACCACTGCATTAACCTGGAAACATACATGGGTTTGCCATATGAAAGAAAACTGAGATTTATAGTATGCATCATTTGTTGCCTTTGTCCTCTTTCTTTATGGATAGTCCTTAAACATTGTTTTTCTTCAAACTGAGCTCCTGGTAATCAGTCCTCTTTAAGCCCATGGTACTGTCTGGGTGAGTGTTTATATCATGTGCTAAAACTTGCCCTCTTTCATATTTGCACCCCTAGGAGTAGAGATGAAGACCTGGTTAGATATATGGATGAGTCACTCTTTCACAACCCACTGCTCTCCTTATCAGCAAATTTTTACCAAATCAGAAATCCATTGATCATCCTACCAAATGCCACTGAACAGAAGTCCTGCAGCCAGATGCCTGAGAGTTCTGGGCTCTTAAGAATCAAAGGTGAGGAAGAGGGAGTAAAAATTATCATTGAGATTCCAGTTTGTTCAAAATTTTTCAATCTATATTTTTGTTTAGTGTCAAAATTCGTACCAAAAAAAAACAAAGAGTGTACTAAGTAATCAATGCATGTAAAAGCAAGATTTCCCTTAAGATAGTACTGTGTGAAAATAAACTGTATTATTTAAAAGCTTTTTCATAGATTCTTATGTAGAAGTCCATCTCACATAGATAGGCACTATTTTTGCAGTTTTATAGTGTCACTAATTGCTCTGTTTTTTTAAGCTGAAAAATTGCATCATGACATTAACATTAATATTTGAAATTGATTCCTCTATGCTTATATAATATATATAATATATATTATGTATTTAATTATATAATATATAATAAATATATATATTCTTATGGTTTATAATGGTTTCTCTATTATCAGAAGGCAGATGCCAGAATGAAGGGCATAGCATTCCAGCAGAGAAGAATTAGTCTCTAGGAATGAAAAATGGAAAGCTGACCATGTCTTTTAGACTAAAGCTTGTACATGCGATTACATTCTCACAGCATTTCACATACTAAATGAGCTCCTATATGTGTTACTTATATATAAGCATTGACAGAAGGGAGATATAAATGTGGACTAAAGAATTCAAAGAAAGTCTTCAAGAATAATGTAAATTATACAGGTATTTAAACACTTTCATACCCTAATTTTAAGTAATATCCATAGTTCACTCTTTCTAAAATGGATTTATTTTTATATTCAGTGCTAAGCATGTTATTTTATTTATTTGAAAACTTAATAAAAATCAAGTTTACATTATCATCTAAGTAACAATTCCAATAAAACTAATTGTGAACCCCACCCATTCTTCCCAAATACACACAAGAAATCTGGTAGCCACTAATTTTATTTTCCAATTGAAATTCTTAATTTTTGTTGGAATACATTTACTTTGTGTTGAATATGTCTAAAATACAAATGTTTAAAATTAAATTTACTTCAAAAGTACATTAGAAATTCCTTTCAGGAACATTTTTGATATTTGTACTAAATGAAACAAAGAAAATTGTTTTATAATCAATAAATCTCTGTCCTTTTACATCTCAGCTGTATTAACATATTTGTTATTTCAAAAATTCAGTAAATATGCAAATATGAAAAAGGAATTGTGTTTAAGGCAGTTTAGAATTCTGAAGGTGATTCTCATGCATGATTAAACTACAAATTTTAAGAATGTGATAAAAAAAGAATGTATTTGTCCTCTGTCATAGGCATTAGATATTATTGATATAATATTTGAAAGGTTCTGCATTCCAGAAAATGTGGGGGAACAGATTTGACTCACTACTTTAGCAAGATAGTGCCACTAATTTATTTAATACTGGATTATACAAAGCAATTTTAGATACATGAGAATATTAAAATGAAAAAGTGTTTCAGAGAGAATACTTTTAAGCTCTATTGATATGCAAAGTTGTCATTAAGGTACCCTGTATTCAGACTGGACAGGAAGAAGGACGCGAATTTTGAGGCCTTACCTCTTCTTTCAATGATTCCTGCCATGACCTTTTCGTTAAAATAATTTTTTTAATCTCTCAATTGGAATTCTGAATAACATTTTGTTTAGAAAAAACTTGCTTTAGAATACACAATGGAGAAAAGACAACCCCTTCAATAAATGGTGCTGGGAAAATTGGACAGCTACATGTCAAAGAAATGAAATTAGAACACTTCCTTATACCATACACAAAAATAAACTCAAAATGGATTAAAGATCTAAATGTAAGGCCAGATACTATAAAACTCTTGGAGGAAAACATAGGCAGAACACTCTATGACATAAATCAAAGCAAGATCCTTTTTGACCCACCTCCTAGAATAATGAAAAGAAAAGAAAAGTAAACAAATGGGACCCAATGAAACTGAAAAGCTTTTGCACAGCAAAAGAAACCATAACCAAGGCAAAAAAGACAACCCTCAGAATGGGAAAAAATAGTTGCCAACGAAACAACGGACAAAGGATTAATCTTGAAAGTATACAAACACCTCATGCAGCTCAATATCAAAAAAAACAAAAACCCAATCCAAAAATGTGTGGAAGACCTAAATAGACATTTCTCCAAAGAAGACATGCAGATGGCCAACAAACACATGAAAAGATGCTCAACATTATGAATTATTAGATAAATGCAAGTCAAAGTCACAATGAGGTATCACCTCACACAGGTCAGAATGGCCATCATCAAAAAATCTAGAAACAATAATAAAAAAAAATCTAGAAACAATAAATGCTAGAGAGGGTGTGGAGAAAAGAGAATCCTCCTACACTGTTGGTGGGAGTGTAAATTGATACTGCCACGATGGAGTTATGGAGGCTCCTTAAAAAACTAAAAATAGAACTACCATATGACCCAGCAATCCCACTCCTGGGCATATACCCTGAGAAAACCATAATTCAGAAAGACACATGCACTCCAATGTTCATTGTAGCCCTATTTACAATAGTCAGGACATGGAAGCAACCTAAATGCCCATCAACAGATGAATGGATAAAGATGCGGCACATATATACAATGGAATATTAGCCATAAAAAGGTACAAAATTGAGTTATTTGTAGTGAGGTGGATGAACCTAGAGTCTCCAAAAAAAGAAAAACAAATACCGTATGCTAACGCATATACAAGGAATCTAAAAAACCGTACTGACAAACCTAGTGGCAGGGCAAGAATAAAGACACAGAGTAGAGAACAGACTTGAGGACACAGGGAGGGAAAGGGAAGATGGGAAGAAGTGAGAGAGTAGCAGTGGCACGTGTACACTACCAAATGTAAAATAGATAGCTAATGGGAAGCTTCTGCATAAAACAGGGAGATCAACTCTATGATGGGTGATGACTTAGAGGGCTGGGATAAGGAAGGTGGGAAGGAGTCCTGGGAGTGACGGGATATGGGGATATATGTGCAAATACAGCCAATTCACTTTGTTGTACAGCGGAAACTGCACAACATTGTTAAACAATTATACTCCAATAAAGATCTGAGGGGAAAAAAAAAGAAAAAAACTTGCTTTAAAAAATTTAAATCTACTATGTTTTGAGATAGACATATAAAAAGGTATAATTGACATAATTAGAGAAGTTAGGTACTGTGCACATAGTCACACAATTATTAAACGGAAAAACTATTTATGAAACTTAGATCACTAACTTCAGTCCTAGTACTTGTCTGACTCTATCAGTTTTTAGAACCATGTACAAACTGAAAATATGATGATAAAGAGGCAGAATTCATGTCAGAAACCTGGGTTTGAATCCACACTTTGCCATTTCCTTGCTCTGTGACCCCTGTGATCTTGCTTTCTCACTGCGAAGTGAGAGATTTAGAGGACTTACTTCTTAAGGGTACTGGAAATTTTAAATGAATCCACATATGTTAAGTCACTCAAGGGGTTCAGAGGGCCCAGCCTAGCTCTGCTGGTGACCTTGGAGTTGTTCAAATGGATGATGTCAGAGGTACCTGAATTGTGGTAAAGCTACATAGTAAGTCTCAGAAAAACTGATACCAGACCATAAATTCATTTTATTTCTCTCTGAGCACCCAGTATACTTCTATGTATACAGTATGTTCACAATAAAACACCTTTTAATAATGGACTGATCAAATATGAAGGAGAACATGGAATAGAAAGAGAAGAGAAAAAAAAGCCTTTCTTAATATATGCCCAAATTATTCCTTTAAACCTAAATTATATGAGGCTAAGAGAGAATCATTATTACCTTGAAGGATCCTTGTCTGAACAGTCAGAAAGTGAGTGAATTCATAGAATCATTGAGATCATTTAATTTAATGTGTTTTATGGAATGCTATTCTTAGGTGAAGCTCTATGAAAAGTGAGTCCCATGGTGAAATGGGTTTAGGAAATAGCATAATGTCTATCACCCTTTTGGTGATTCGCCCTGCACAGTACACATTTAGATCTCTCAGAAATCCTGCCTCAGGGGCAAACTATTATATATAGGATGGATAAACAACAAGGTCACACTGTATAGCACAGAGAACTATATTCAATATTCTGTGACAAACCATAATGGAAAAGAAAATGAAAAATAACATATATATGTATAACTGAGTCACTTTTGCTGTACAGAAGAAACAAACAAAACATTGTAATTATATACTTCAATAAAATTAAAACAAAAATGTTTAAATTGGTTTAATGAAGTGTTTCACTTTTAAAAAAACACTAGAGTTCTCTTTCACAGATTTTTTTTCATTTGTAACAAAACTAGTATTTCATGGAACACACATTGGAACACACTCCCTTAAGCCATGGGCAATATTATAATACCCAGGTCAATGTTAAAATAAATGCATATTTTCCACAGGTACTCATTCCTTTCATACAGGTTAGAAGAGATATTTAGGCTTCATTCAAAATAAGAGCCATTGTATTGAATACTCCATGATTTCATAGACTCAAGTTGATACTTTTTTTATTGTCTTTACTTTTTTTTTAAATATTTATTTATTTATTTATTTTTTGACTGCATTGGGTCTTCATAGCTGTGCATGGGCTTTTTCTCTAGTTGTGGCAAGTGGGGGCTACTGTTCGTTGCAGTGCACAGGCTTCTGATTAGGGTGGCTTCTCTAGGCACTCAGGCTTCAGTAGTTGTGGCACGTGGGCTCAATAGTTGTGGCTCACTGGCTCTAGAGCTCAGGCTCAGTAGATGTGGTGCATGGGCTTAGTTGCTCCGTGGCATGTGGGATCTTCCCGGACCAGGGCTGAAACCTGTGTCCCCTGCATTGGCAGTGGATTCTTAACCACTGTGCAACCAGGGAAGTCCTTATTGCCTTTACTTTTAATAGGTCCTGCATTTGTCTGTTTTTGATAGTATATAAAGGTTTTCTTCAAACCTCACCATGGGTAACATAAGTCTCAAATGAACCCTGTAGGGTGCAGAAATGTGCCTATCTACATCAGGATTGAAATTATAGGTGAAAATCTATTACTAATTTTATCTAACTTCTTCAGTCTCAGACTTTTTCTTCAGTAAAAATTTGTTTCTGTGATAAGGAGTTTGCCCTAAATATATAAAAATAAAAATACTCTCAAACTCATTAGACAATTGGCCTATAGCATAATGAATCTCAGAATTAACACTCATTTTTGAAAGCTAAATGGTTTAACTTATTGCTACAGCAGCTCTTTATTTCACGGACTATAAAATTCACAAAATATTGAGCTTCATGGGTTATGAAATAAAAGCCTATAAAAGTGTCTTAGAATGTGTAATTATCTGCAAGATCAGGCATTTTTCTGAAACCTATAATAAAATACATTGAGAGTTTTCTGTTAGAATCACTTGATATCTAAAAACAGGGGAAACTAATTGGAAAATAGATAAGGCCATCATAATATGTAAATAAAACAAATGAATGACAATAACAAAGTCACATCCTTCTAAAAATATTCAATACAATTAGGTTTTCTTAAACCACTTTTATACCTGATGAAAAATCCCAGGAAATGAGTAAACAGGTTTAATTACAGAAAATAAAAAAAAAAATCACTACCACCAAAGGTCTAAAGCTGATATTCGACAGATTTAGTATTTTACTTCCTCCTCAAAATGGACTGAGAAATTACTTAGAGTATTTAAATGTATCTTTTAGTGAGCTACAGGATGTCTTGCTCTCACTCACTCTGGCTCTCTCTCTCCCTCTATCTCTCAGTCTCCCTCTCTCTCTCTTTCTCTCTCTCTCTACTGGATTGTAGATTTACAATTACAATAACTTCAAATGGGAAAAAGTCATTTCATGAGATCCTGACTTATTTCTTTCCATCCAGACAATCTACTTTTACTTTTTGTTACTATTCAATTTCAATAAATTTGACTAAACTAGTGGTGAAGTTCTTAGGTAGTGCCTTAGTGCCTCCAGATTCACAATATTTTTTTTCTTATACCCCATTCATGTGTATTCTGACAATGCCCTCTGTCCTGATTTTCAACTGGATATTTCCCTGAGGACATATTGGCTTCAAGTTTACCTTCTTTTATCTTTTACTATAAAACTGTCTTTCAACATTCATCTTCATTTTTTCTTTCAAAAATTCTTAAAATCTGGTTATGATTTAAAATACTTTATTCTAAACATTAAAATTTATATTTGACATCAATGGAGTGATCTAAATTATTCAGATATCTTGGCATTTGTTTGTATGTGAATATACATAGTAAAAACATTCATAAATAATTTTTATTTCACTCTGCATTGCTTTCTTGCCAATCATCTATTTCCTGTTTTAGCATGTCCTGCAATAGGGCAACAGGTAGTCCTATAAAATATGTTTCACTTCGTGTGTAGTAGAACTGCTGGCAATTTTTCTGGACACAAAGCAATGATAAAGACTGCAATTCCCCGCCATCTTAGAATTTTGTATGGTTCCATGACTAATTCTTACCAAGTGTTCCATGTTAGGTTCTGTGAAGCTGTCTTCAAAGACAGCTTTTATGTGTGCTTTGCCCCTTTTCTTCTTTTTTCCATCCAAGTCAAGCATTCAAACAGTTCCTAAGCAGCAGCATAGCTCCTGGGCTATCCTGCCACACTTGTTGGTAGAGTCCAATGTGTACAAATGGATTTAGACAGTTGGGCTCTACTCAGGCCACAGCAGGAAATATAAGCTCAATCTCACGTCAGTGCCCCTTGCCCTACCCTCAAGTCTGTGAGGGTGCAGAGTACACGCAGGTAAATGCTATGCACTCAGCTCTGTTTCACAGCTGAGGAATACCCAGCTTGTGGAAACTCCTAATTTTGTAAGGGAATTGTTGGCAAACCTTTCCAGTGTTCACCCATTAGGAAGACATTACCTGATTGCCCTGAATGTAAGCAAATCTTCCTTGCAAAAGGAAGCTATACTTTTCCACCGTGGGATGTCTTTGGGGAGGAGAGAGATTTTCAAGAGGAGACAAGTGTATAAAGCTCTCTGGAGGGAGTGACTATTTTATCTTTCCAGGGATGCCTGCTGTTACAACCACTCTTAAATTGGCTTCTAGACTCAGAAAAGAAATGCCAGATCAAGGAGAATTGTCACCCAATACCATCTTCCTCTGAAATGTGGATGTGATGACACCATGAAGATGACGTTTATATTAGATGCATGGTGAACTGGTGCAAAAGAATGAGGCTAGGCCCCTGAGAATCTCATGAAACTGAGCTCCCATATCAGTCCTGGCTACTTATCTCCTAACTGTTAACTGAGAACACAATTTCTGCTCTGTTGAAGTAATTTTTATTTTGAGTTTCTTTTACTCAAAGCAGAACCTAATCCTTACTGATGAAATTGTATTTTGTTCCTTCTTTAAAAATATGTCCAAATAACACAATCTAACATCAGTGAATTTGAAAAGCACAGACAAATACAAAAACGAAGAAAAAACTTACCATAACTCATACATTTAGAAAGATCATTATTAAAAATTCAACCTAACCAGTGCTTCAAATGACATTGTAATGGCATACTTACTCATAAATATTTGTCTGCATTTCTTATTATTTTATGAACAGAGTTATCAAAATCAAATAACTATATGTTCAAAGATTTTTAAGACTCGAATCAAAATGTCAGGATTTTTCTGTTGAAGTGAACTTCATACATGTTTACTAAGAGTGAATGAGTAATTTCTTCAACATATTTTCTTTGAATTTGTTTTATTAGATTACTAGTGAATTTGAATATCCTTATATGCTTAGTAACTATTTGTATTTTTTGTCAATGCATATCTTGAGATGTATGGTTGTATGGCTCCATTTGCTTTTTCCTTTTGCAGTTAGTTGGGTTCGTGTCATGCATCTCTGCCCAGTGGAACGAAGGCAGAACTGACTTAAGTAACTCTCAGGCTTGAACTATAATTAGTTTTCCATGATCTTCCCCCTTCCAAATAGATTATGCTTTTGATACTACATTTTTTAACTAATACACTATTAAAACCTCATATCCTCCTACTTCTTGGGCTTATTTATGGCCATAAATTACTGTCTAGATGTCATTCTTAAAAAAGGTATATCTCTAATTCCTACCTAACAAAAATTTTTTGTCATCCAAAAATATCACTGTTTATCTTATCAGGGCACCCCATCTATGCTCATGAGTAATGTACTCTAGTCTACTCATAAATGCCTGCAGCCCATGAAGTCACAGAAAGAAACACCTCAATGCCAGTGATGTCAATGTTATAAATGTCTTAGGTGATAACATAACTCACTGAGCAGATTCCTATTTCCCTGGCTTTCAAAACCACAAAACCTTTGCGATCACAGAGTAATCCACCTTAACCCCATCATTCAAGGATCCCTCTGTGTCATTCTGCTTGATTCTCTCATCCCCATTAATCTTTTTTGCTTTGCTATTATACTGTTCTTTAACTTTCTGATTACACATTTTTTCTTTCCATGGGACAGAAATATGTGTTGGGGTCAGTGTGAGGAACTAATCCTATGCTGAGCTCTTCTATTGCCTCCTCCAATAGTAATTATAATTAAAATAATATAGAACCATAATAATAATTTGATAGTACTTACATAACCTACTAATAACTATTGTTTTAAAATTATGTTTAAGAATTCATTATTTATAATAATGCATTTCAAACTGCATTATTTTTAGCTGTTTTTCCTCTGCTGCTTTAAGCTATCTGTCTTATATCCTGTTTGTTTTTCCCTCCTCTAACTCTAATTTTATTTTTTCTTTTAAGAACTTTTACTGAGACACAGTTAACAGACAATAAACTGCAGATATTTAGAGTGTACAATTTGGTATCCAGATCTCCCAATTCATTCCCCCCCAACCCTCCCCAGTTTCCCCACTTGGTGTCCATATGTTTGTTCTCTACATCTGTGTCTCTGTTTCTGCCTTGCAAACCAGTTGATGTGTACCATTTTTCTATAGTCCGTATATATGTGTTAATAAACAATATTTGTATTTCTCTTTCTGACTCACTTCACTCTGTATGACAATCTCTAGGTTCATCCATGTCTCTACAAATGTCCCAGTTTTCATTGCTTTTTACAGCTGAGTAATATTCCATCATATATACGTACCACATCTTCTTTATCCATTCATCTGTTGACGGACATTTAGGTTGCTTCCATGACCTGGCTATTGTAAATAGTGCTGCAATGAACACTGGAGTGCATGTGTCTTTTTGAATCATGGTGTTCTCTGGGTATATGCCCAGAAGTGGGATTGCTGGGTCATATGGCAACTCTATTTTTAGTTTTGCAAGGAACATCCATACTGTTCTCCATAGTGGCTGTATCAATTTACATTCCCACCAACAGTGCAAGAGCATTCCCTTTTCTCCACACTCTCTCCAGCATTTATTGTTTGCAGATTTTCTGATAATGCCCATTCTAACCAATGTGAGGTGATACGTCATTGTAGTTTTGATTTGCATTTCCCTAATAATTAGTGATGTTGAGCAGCTTTGCATGTGCCTCTTGGCAATCCATATGTCTTCTTTGTAGAAATGCCTGTTTAGGTCTTCTGCCCATTTTTTGATTGGGTTGTTTGCTTTTTTGATAGTGAGCTGAATGAACTCTTTATATATTTCAGAGAATAACTCTTTGTCTGTTGATTCATTTGCAAACATTTTCTCCCATTCTGAGGGTTGTCTTTTTGTCTTGCTTATACTTTCCTTTGCTGTGCAGAAGCTTTGAAGTTTCATTAGGTCCCACTTATTTATTTTTGTTTTTATTTCCATTACTCTAGAGGGTGGATCAAAAAAGATCTTGCTGTGATTTACATCAAAGAGTATTCTTCCCATGTTTTCCTCCAGGAGTTTTATAGTGTCTGGCCTTACATTTAGGTCTTTAATCCATTTTGAGTTTATTTTTGTGTATGGTGTTAGGGAGTGTTCTAATTTCATTCTTTTACATGTAACTGTCCAGTTTTCCCAGCACCACTTATTGAAGAGGCTGCCTTTCCTCTACTGTATATTCTTGCCTCCTTTGTCATAGATGAGTTGACCATAGTTTATCTCTGGGCTTTCTATCCTGTTCCATTGATCTGTATTTCTGTTTTTGTGCCAGTACCACACTGTCTTGATCACTGTGGCCTTGTAGTAGAGCCTAAAGTCAGGAAGCCTGATTCTGCCAACTCTGTCTTTCCTTCTCAAGATTGCTTTGGCTATTTGGGGTCTTTTGCTTTTCCATACAAATCTTAAAATTTCTTCTTCTAGTTCTGTGAAAAAGGCCATTGGTAATTTGATTGGATTGCATTGAATCTGTAAATTGCTTTGGGAAGTATAGTCATTTTCACAATGTTCATTATTCCAATCCAAGAACATGGTATGTCTCTCCATCTGTTTGTGCAATGTTTGATTTCTTTCATTAGTGTCTTATAGTTTTCTGAGTACAGGTCTTTTACCTCCTTGGTTAGGTTTATTCCTAGGTATTTTATTCTTTTTGTTGCAATGGTGAATGGGATTGTTTCCGTAATTTCTCTTTCTGATCTTTCATTGTTAGTGTATAGAAATGCAAGAGACTTCTGTGTTAATTTTGTATCCTGCAACTTTACCAAATTCATTGATGAGCTCAAGTAGTTTTCTGGTGGCATCTTTAGGATTTTCTATGTAGAGTATCATGTCATCTGTGAACAGTGACAGTTTTACTTCTTCTTTTCCAATTTGGATTCCTTTTATTTCTTTTTCCTCTGATTGCTGTGGCAAGGACTTCCAAAACTATGCTGAACAGTAGTGGTGAGAGTGGACATCCTTGTCTTGTTCCTGATCTTAGAGGGATTGCTTCCAGTTTTTCACCATTGAGAATGATGTTGGCTGTGGGTCTGTCGTGTATGGCCTTTACTATGTTGACGCAGATTCCCTCTATGCCTACCTTCTGGAGAGTTTTTATCAGAAATGGGTGTTGAATTCTGTCAAAAGCTTTTTCTGCATCTATTGAGATGATCATGTGGTTTTTATCCTTCAATTTATTAATATGGTGTATCACATTGATTGATTTGCGTATATTGAAGAATCGTTGCGTTCCAGGGATAAATCCCATTTGATCATGGTGTATGATCCTTTTAGTGTTGTTGGATTCTCTTTGCTAGTATTTTGTTGAGGATTTTTGCATCTAAATTCATCGGTGATATTGGTCTGTAATTTTCTTTTTTTGTAGTATCTTTGTCTGGTTTTGATATCAGGGTGATGGTGGCCTCATAAAATGAGTTTGGGAGTGTTCCTTCCTCTGCAATGTCTTGGAAGAGCTTGAGAAGGAAGGGTGTTAACTCATCTCTAAATGTTTGATAAAATTCACCTGTGAATCCATCTGGTCCTGGACTGTTGTTTTTGGGGAGTTTTTTAATCACAGTTTCAATTTCATTCCTTGTAATTGGTCTGTTCATATTTTCTGTCTTCCTGATTCAGTCTTGGAAGGTTATACCTTTCTAAGAATCTGTCCATTTCATCCAGGTTGTCCATTTTATTGGCATATAGTTGCTGGTAGTGGTCTCTTATGGTGCTTTTTATCTCTGTGGTGTCCATTGTAACTTCTTCTGTTTCATTTCTAATTTTATTGATTTGAATCCTCTCCCTCTTTTTCTTGATGAGTCTTGCTAGAGGTTTATCGATTTTATTTATCTTCTCAAAGAACCAGCTTTTAGGTTTATTGATTTTTGCTATTGTTTTCTTTGTTTCTATTTCATTTATTTCTGCTCTGATCTTTATGATTTCTCTCTTTCTACAAACTTTGGGTTTTGTTTGCTCTTCTTTCTCTAGTTTCTATACGTGTAAGGTTAGATCATTTATTTGGGATGTTTCTTGTTTCTTGAGGTAGGATTGTATTGCTATAAACTTCCCTCTTAGAACTGCCTTTGCTGCATCCCATAGGTTTTGGATCGTTGTGTTTCCATTGTCAATTGTCTCTAGGTATTTTTGAATTTCCTCTTTGATTTCTTCAGTGATCTATTGGTTATTTAGTAGCGTATTGTTTAGCCTACATGTGTTTGTTTTTTTTTTTTTATGGTTTTTTCCTGTAATTGATTTCTAATTTCATAGCGTTGTGGTCAGAAAAGATGCTTAATATAATTTCAATTTTCTTGAATTTACCAAGGCTTGATTTATGACCCCAAATCTGATCTATCCTGGAGAATGTTCCATGTGCTCTTGAGAAGAATATGTACTCTGCTGTTTTTGGATGTAATGTCCTATAAATATCTATTAAATCAAGCTGATTTATTGTGTCATTTAAAGCTTGTGTTTCCTTATTAATTTTCTGTGTGGATGATCTGTCCATTGGTGTAAGTGGGGTGTTAAAGTCCCACACTTTGATAGTGTTACTGTCGATTTTCTCTTTCATAGACATTAGCATTTGCCTTATGTATTGAGGTGCTCCTATATTGGGTTCATATATATTTATAATTGTTATCTCTTCTTCTTGGATTGATCCCTTGATCTTTATGTAGTGTCCTTTCTTGTCTCTTGTAACATTTTTTATTTTAAAGCCTATTTTGTCTGATATGAGCATTGCTACTCCAGCTTTCTTTTGATTTCCATTTGCATGGAATATCTTTTTCCATCTCCTCACTTTCAGTCTGTATGTGTCCATGGGTCTGAAGGGGGTCTCTTGTAGACAGCATATATATGGGTCTTGTTTTTGTATCCATTCAGCCAGTCTGTGTCTTCTGGTTGGTGCATTTAGTCCATTTACATTCAAGGTAATTATCGATATGTATGTTCCTATTAACATTTTCTGAATTATTTTTTTTCTGTTTTTGTAGGTCCTTTTCTACTCTTATGTTTCCTGCTTAGAGAAGTTCCTTTAGCATTTTTTGTCGGGCTGGATTAGGGGTGCTGAATTCTCTTAGCTGTTGCTTGTCTGTAAAGCTTTTGATTTCTCTGTTGAATCTGAATGAGATTCTTGCTGAGTAGAGTATTCTTGGTTGTAGGTTCTTCCCTGTTATCACTTGGAATATATCATGCCACTCCCTTCTGGCTCGCAGAGTTTCTGCTGAGAAATCAGCTGTTAACCCTATGGGAGTTCCCTTGTATGTTATTTACCATTTTTCCCTTTTTGCTTTTAATAACTTTTCTCAGTCTGTAATATTTGTCAGTTTGACTACTATATGTCTTGGCGTGTTTCTCCTTGGGTTTAACCTGCCTGGGACTCTATGCACTTCCTGGACTTGGGTAGCTATTTCCTTTCCCATGTTAGGGAAGTTTACAAGTATAATCTCTTTCAGTATTTTCTTGGGGCCTTTCTCTCTCTCTTCTCCTTCTGGGATCCCTATAATGCGAATGTTTGTGCGTTTAACATTGTCCCAGAGGTCTCTTAGGCTGTCTTCAGTTCTTTTCATTTTTTTTCTTCTTTTCCGCATCAATGATTGTCACCATTCTGTCTTCCAGCTCACTTATTCGCCCTTCTGCCTCAGTTATTCTGCTATTGGCTCCTTGCAGTGTATTTTTTGTTTCAGTTATTGTGTTGCATACCTCTGTTTGTTTGTTTTTTAATTCTTCTAGGTCTTTAGTAAACTTCTCTTGCAACTTTTCGATCTTTGCATCCAGTCTTATTTCAAAGTCCTGGATCATCTTCACCATCATTATTCTGAATTCTTTTTCCAGAAGAGTGCCTATCTCCTCTTCATTTAGTTGTTTTTCTGGGGTTTTAGTTTGTCCCTTCATCTGGTACAAAGTCTTTTGCCTTTTCATTTTCTCTATCTTTCTGTGGCTGTGGTTTTCAGTTCCACAAGATGAAATACTGCTGACACTGCTTGATACTGCTCTCTGCCCTCTTGTGGAGGAAGCTATCTAGGAGGCTCATGCATGCTTCCTGATGGGAGGGACTGATGGTGGGTAGGGTGGGGTGGGCAGAGCTCAGTAAAACTTTAATCCACTTGTCTGCCAATGGGTGGGGCTGTGTTCCCACCTTATGGATTGTTTGGCCTGAGGCTACCTAGCACTGGAGCTTACAGGCTCTTTGGTGGGGCTAATGGCGGACTCTGGGAGGGCTCACTCCAATGAGCACTTCCCAGAACCCCTGTCACCAGTGCCACATCTCCTTGGTGAGCCACAGCTGCCCCCCACCTCTGCAGGCAACCCTCCAACACCAGCAGGTAGGTCTGGTTCAGTCTCCTATGGGGTCACTGCTCCTTTCCCCTGGGTTCTGGTGAGCACACATTTTTGTGCGCTCTCCAAGAGTGGAGTCTCTGTTTCCCCCAGTCCTGTGGAGGTCCTGCAATCAAATCCCGCTGGCTTTCAAAGTATGATTCTCTGGGGATTTCTCCTCCCATTGCTGGACCCCCAGGTTTGGAAGCCTGACATGGGGCTCAGAAACCTCACTTTAGTGGATGGACTTCTGCAGTATAACTGTTCTCCAGTTTGTGAGTCACCCACCCAGCATTTATGGGATTTGATTTTAACACAATTGTGCCCCTCCTACCATCTCATTGCAGCTTCTCCTTTGTCTCTGGATGTGGGGTGTCTTTTTTGGTGATTTCCAGTGTCTTTCTGTGGATGATTGTTCTGCAGTTAGTTGTAATTCCAGTGCTCTTGCAAGGGGGAGTGAGCACACGTCCTCCTACACCGCCATCTTGATCCTCTCCAGTCTAATTTGATTTGGAGTTATATTCTGTTTTTCACTTTGAAGATGTTGACAGTTTCTGGTGGGAGCTAAGAATGAGGTTGTCATTCCAGAACAAACCAAAATAATTTATAGGATCATCCTCTCAAATGTTCATAAGATTCAGCTATTTTGCTTTAAAAAGTATAAAGAAGAACACAAGTACAGGGAAGTATCATTAATCTATCTATCACTGTAAATGAGTCTAGATAGGATAGGCTGATCATATAAATTTGAATAATGGTAATAATCTGCCATCAGCTTCCAGGGGGCACTCATTAGGCATGACAAACAGGACTTTTACTTGGATACTGAGCTCTAGGATACTAGGTTAATCTACTAAAATTGAAATACAGATATTATCTTTTGCAACTAGAACAGCTTTTATAATAGGTCACGTAAGAAATATAATGTAAGGATTAAAGAAATTGTGTTTGTAAAGCATGTCAAACTCAGTTGAAAGATATAACTTTATAAATGCCAACTGCATTATTTTCATAATATTTTATTATTTTGCAATCAGAACAGTGCTTATGTGCAAAAGTTACTTTTCCAGAAATAATTTATATAACTAATACTTGTTAATATCCATCCAATTTCAGTTTCTGATCAAAAAATTTTCTAAAGTCAAAACTAGTGTCACAATTATCTGGCTTAACAACAATTAAAAGAATTTAGCAGTTTATATGATGACTATATTTGAAGCAGAAAACTAGCATGTCCATTATTTCATAAGTTTTATTCTCCCTGTGATTAAAAATCAACTAGTAGAAAATGAGGTACTTAGTGACTTTTTTAACTTTCAAATAACCTCATTATATACCAGAGATTGAGTTAGTAACTTGGGGGCAGAATCTATTAGATACTCTTGTGGATTTAAGTCTCCCAATCACTATAGTATATGTTTAGAAGCTCTGCATGCAGAGATCATTAATTTCACAGACTGCCTTGCCCAATAACTGTGGTTGTTAAATTATGCCAATGTAATCTTGAGCATTTTGTGTGTTACTTGGTTAGTATACAAGTTTCATTTTAAGGCCTAGCTAATAACCATCTATCTTCTGGAAAGATGTAAAATAAAACTAATGTGTGTTTCTAAAGTGGCACGTAAACTGACTCTTGAGCTACTATAATTTGCTTTATTCATTTCCATTGTTGCAATAAGTCTGAGTCACTCTTAAAACCTACCTATGAATTAACAGTACTATATATAGACACAGATTTGAGTTTTTGTGGTATTTCAACAACACTAAAGTCAATTTTCATGTGTTCAAGGGTAAGCAAATAGATGGGCTTACCATAGTCTCTGTGCGTTTTGTGCCCAATACATGCATAATATTTATCTATGGAGATATCGCACTTTTTAAAAAATTTGAGTGTCTTGTGGTGCATCTGACATTATTCATGTTTCTGGTTCATGCATATCTAATATATCATATAAACTTCAAACATGATAATTATGAGAGAAAGGAATGTTCACATATTTTCAATTATTTGTCTAAGTCTGAACATGATTCCATATTCGTGCACAACAATGAAAGAGGAAGTTAAAATCATTTTGCCATTTAAGAGCAAACCAGAATAATCAGGTTCCTTATAAATAAAAACTATATGAAATTTGGGAAAAAAGCAGGCAATTATTAGACTTTAAATCTGAAATATTAAAAATAAAATAATGTAAAGAACAAAGAAAAAGAGAATAATTGCAATGGATGGGGCCACAGAAGCAAGATATAGCACTTAAGATAGGATTGTACTTTAAAATTGAACTCAACAGATTTACTTTCTTTTTTTAATTTTTTAAGCTCTTTATTGG
Organism: Hippopotamus amphibius kiboko; assembly: GCF_030028045.1. Lineage (NCBI taxonomy): Eukaryota > Metazoa > Chordata > Mammalia > Artiodactyla > Hippopotamidae > Hippopotamus > Hippopotamus amphibius. Next base: position 110,543,267 of record NC_080193.1, read on the forward strand.
AATATAATTGCTTTACACTGTTGTGCCAGTTTTTGCTGTACAACAAAGTGAATCAGCTGTATTTATACATATCTCCCCATGTCCCAGCCCTCCCTTGAATCCCTCTCACCCTCCCTATCCCAGCCCTCTAAGTCATCATCCATCATCGAGTTGATCTCCCTACGTTATGCAGTAGCTTTCCACTAACTATCTATTTTACATTTGGTGGTGTATACATGTCAGTGCTACTCTCTTACTTCGTCCCAGCTTCCCCTTTGCACCCTGCCCCCAGGTCCTCAAGTCCGTTCTCTACATATGCATCTTTATTGTTGCCCTGTCACTGGGTTCATGGGTAACATTGTTTCAGGTTCCACATATATGAGTTAGCATACAGTATATTTTTTCTCTTTTGGACTTACTTTGCTCTGTACCACAGACTCTAGGTCCATCCACCTCACTACAAATAACTCAATTTCATTCATTCTTATGGCTGAGTAATATTCCATTGTATATGTGTATGTGGCACATCTTCTTTATCCATTCATCTGTTGATGGGCTTTTAGGTGGCTTCCATGTCCTGGCTATTGTAAATAGTGATGCAATGAACATTGGGGTACATGTTTCTTTTTGAATTATGGTTTTCTCTGGGTATATGCTCAGTAGTGGGATTGCTGGGTCATATGGTAGTTCTATTTTTAGTTTTTTAAGGAACGTCCATACTGTCTTCCATAGTGGCTTTACTAATTTACATTCCCACCAATAGTGCAAGAGGTTTCCCTTTTCACCACACGATCTCCAACATTTATTATTTCTAGATTTTTTGATGATGGCCTTCTTATCAGTGTGAGGTGGATATCTCATTGTGGCTTTGACTTGAATTTCTCTAGCAATTAGTGATGTTGAGCATCTTTTCATGTGTTTGTTAGCCATCTGCATGTCTTCTTTGGAGAAATGTCTATTTAGGTCTTCTGCCCATTTGTGTATTGGGTTATTTGCTTTTTTGGTATTAAGCTGCATGAGCTGCTTGTATATTTTGGAGGTTAATCCTTTGTTCGTTGCTTCATTTTCTCCCATTCTGAGGGTTGTCTTCTTGTCTTGTTTATGGTTTCTTTTGCTGTGCAAAAGCTTCTCAGTTTCATTAGGTCTGATTTGTTTATTCTTGATTTTATTTCCATGATTCTAGGAGGTGGGTCAAAAAGGATCTTGCTTTGATGTATGTCATAGAGTGTTCTACCTACGTTTTCCTCTGGGAGTTTACAGTGTCTGGGCTTCCATTTAGGTCTTTAATCCATTTTGAGGGTTTTTTTGTGTGTGTGTATAGTGTAAGGAAGTGTTCTAATTTCATTCTTTTACATGTTGCTGTCCAACTTTCCCAGCACCACTTATTGAAGTGGCAGTCTTTTCCCTATTGTATATTCTCACCTCCTTTGTCAAAGATAAGCTGCCCATATGTGCTTGGGTTTATCTCTGGGCTCTCTATTCTGTTCCATTGGTCTGTATTTCTATTTTTGTGCTAGTACTATACTGTCTTGATAGCTGTAACCCTGTAGTATAGTTTGAAGTCAGGGAGACTGATTCCACCAACTCCATCTTTCCTTCTCAAGACTGCTTTGGCTATTCGGGATCTCTTGCATTTTCATACAAATAGTAAAATTTCTTGTTCTAGTTCTGTGAAAAATACCATTGGTAATTAGATAGGGATTGCATTGAATCTGTGAATTGCTTTGGGTAGGAAAATCATTTTCACAATGTTGATTCCTCCAGTCCAAGAACATGGGATGTCCCTCCATCTGTTTGTGTCATCTTTGATTTCTTTCATCAGTGTCATAGTTTTCTGCATGTATGTCTTTTGCCTCTGTAGGCAGGTTTATTCCTAAGTATCTTATTCTTTTTGTTGCAATGGTAAATGGGAGCATTTCCTAATTTCTCTTTCTGCTTGTTCATTGTTAGTGTATAGGAATGCAAGAGATTTCTGTGCATTCATTTTGCATCCTGCTACTTTACTAAATTCATTGATTAGTGCTAGCAGTTTTCTGGTAGAATCTTTAGGGTTTTCTATGTATATTATCATGTCATCTGCAAAAAGTGACAATTTTTCTTCCTCTTTTCCACTTTGGATTCCTTTTATTTCATTTGCTTCTCTGATTGCTGAGGCAAGGACTTCCAAAACTATGTTGAATAATAATGGTCAGAGTGGGCACCCTTGTCTTGTTCCTGTTCTTAGAGGGAATGCTTTCAGTTTTTCACTATTTAGAATGATGTTGGCTGTTGGTTTGTCATGTATGGCTTTTATTATGTTGAGGTAATTTCCTTCTATATCCATTTTCTGGAGAGTTTTTATCATAAATCAGTGTTGAATTTTGTCAAAATCTTTTTACGCATCTATTGAGATGATCATATGGTTTTTATCCTTCAAATTATTAATACAATGTATCGCATTGGTTGATTTGCATATATCAAAGAATCTGCATTTCAGGGATAAACCTCACTTGATCATGGTGTATGATCTTTTGAATGTGCTGTTGGATTCTGTTTGCTAGTATTTTGTTGAGGATTTTTGCATCTATATTCATCAGTGATATTAGCCTGTAATTTTCTTTTTTGGTCACATCTTTGCCTGGTTTTGGTGTCAGGGTGATGGTGCCCTGATAGAATGAGTTTGGGAGTGTTCCTCCTTCTGCTATATTTTGGAAGAGTTTGAGAAGGATAGGTGTTAGCTCTTCTCTAAATGTTTGATAGAATTTGCCTGTGAAGCCATCTGGTCCTGGGCTTTTGTGTGTTGGGAGATTTTTAATCATAGTCTCAATTTCAGTACTTGAGTGGTCTGTTCATATTTTTTATTTCTTCCTGGTTCAGTCTTGGAAGATTGTACTTTTCTAAGAATGTATCCATTTCTTCCAAGTTATCCAGTGTATTGGCATATAGTTGCTTGTAGTAGTCTCTCATGATCTTTTGTATTTCTGTGGTGTCGGTTGTTACTGCTCCTTTTTCATTTCTAATTCTATTGATTTGTGTCTTCTCCTTTTTTTTCCTGATGAGTCTGGCTAATGGTTTATCAATTTTGTTTATCTTATCAAAGAATCAACTTTTAATTTTATTTATCTTTGGTATTGTTTCCTTCATTTCTTTTTCATTTATTTCTGATCTGATCTTTATGATTTCTTTCCTTCTGCTCACTTTGGGGGCTTTGTTGTTGTTCTTCTTCTTCTTTCTCTAATTGTTTTAGGTGTAAGGTTAGGTTGTTTATTCGAGATTTTTCTTGTTTCTTGAGGTAGGATTGTATTGCTCTAAACTTCCCTCTTAGAACTGCTTTTGCTGCATCCCATAGATTTTGAATCATTGTGTTTTCATTGTCATTTGTCTCTAGGTATTTTTTGATTTCCTCTTAGATTTCTCAAGTGATTTTTTGGTTCTTTAATAATGTATTGTCTAGCATCCATGTGTTTGTATTTTTTACTTTTTTTTTTTTTTTGTAATTGGTATCTAGTCTCACGGCATTGTGGTTGGAGAAGATGCTTGTTATGATTTCAATTTTCTTGCATTTATAGGGGCTTGATTTGTGACACAAGATGTGATCTATCCTGGAAAATGCTCCATGTGCACTTGAGAAGAAAGTGTATTCTGTAGTTTGGGGATGGAATGTGCTATAAATATCAATTAAGTCAAGATGGTCTAATGTGCCATTTAAAGCTTGTGTGTCCTTATTTATTTTCTGTTTGGATGATCTGTCCATTGGTATAAGTGGGATGTTCAAGTCTCCTACTATTATTGTCTTACTGTTGATTTCCCCTTTTATGGCTGTTAGCATTTGCCTTAGGTATTGAGATGCTCCTATGTTGGGTACATAGATATTTACAATTGTTATATCTTCTTCTTGGATTGATCATTGATCACTTGATCATTATATAGTAACCTTCCTTGTCTCTTGTAATAGTCTTTATTTTAAAGTCTAATTTGTCTAATATGAGTATTGCTACTCTAGATTTCTTTTGACTTCCATTTGCGTGGAATATCTTTTTCCATCCCCTTACTTTCAGTCTGTATGTGTCCCTAGGTCTGAAGTGGATTTCTTGTAGACAGCATATATAGGGGTCTTGTTTTTGTATCCATTCAGCCAGTCTGTGTCTTTTGGTTGGTGCATTTAGTCCATTTACATTTAAGGTGATTATTGACATGTATGTTCCAATTACCATTTTCTTAATTGTTTTGGGTTTGTTTTTGTTGGTCTTTTCCTTCTCTTGTGTTTCCTACTTAGAAAATCTCCTTTAGCAATTGTTGTAAGGCTGGTTTGGTGGTGCTGAATTCTCTTAACTTTTGCTTGTCTGGAAAGCTTTTGATTTCTCCCTCAAATCTGAATGAGATTCTTGCTGGGTAGAGTATTCTTGGTTGTAGGTTTTTCTCTTTCAAGACTTTCAGTATATCCTGTCAATCCCTTCTGGCCTGCAGAGTTTCTGCAGAAAGATCAGCTGTTATCTTTATGGGTTTTCCTTATATGTTATTTGTTGCTTTTCTCTTGCTGCTTTTAATATTTTTTCGTTGTGTTTAATTTTTGTTAGTTTGATTAATATGTGTCTAAGTGTGTTTTTACTTGGGTTTATTCTGTATGGGACTCTCTGTGCTTCTTGGACTTGATTAACTATTTCTTTTCCCATGTTGAGGATGTTTTCCACTATAACCTCTTGAAATATTTTTCAGACCCTTTCTTGTTTTCTTCTTCTTCTGGGATGCCTATGATTTGAATGTTCATGCACTTAATGTTGTCACCAAGGTCTCTGAGACTGTCTTTCATTCTTTTTATTCTTTTTCCTTTTCCTGCTCTGTGGCAGTTATTTCCACCATTCCATCTTCCAACTCACTTACTTGTTCTTCTGCCTCAGTTATTCTGCTGTTTATACCATGTAGAGTATTTTTAATTTCAGTTATTGTGTTGTTCATTACTGTTTGTTTGCTCTTTAGTTCCTCTAGTTCCTTTTTAAATGTTTATTGTATTTTCTCTATTTTGTTTTCAAGATTTTGGATCATATTTACTATCATTACTGTGAATTATTTTTCAGGCAATTCTTCTATTTCCTCTTCATTTATTTGGTCTTGTGGGTTTTTATCTTGCTCCTTTGCCTGCAAGGTGTTTCTTTGTTTTCTCATTTGTCTAATATAGTATTTTCTGTCTCCTTTCCCTATGCTGCCTGGTAGTAATTCCTCTTGTTTCTGCTCTCTGCCTCCTGTGGTGGGGTTGGTCCAGTGTCTTGAGTAGGCTTCCTGGTGGGAGGGTCTGGTGCCTGCTTTCTGGTGTGTGGATCTCAGTCTTTTCCCTCTGATGAACAGTGCCATGTTAGGTGGTGTGTTTTAGGGTATCTGTGAGCTTAATATGGCTTTAGGTAGTCTTTGTGCTGATTGGTGAGTTTGTGTTCTTGTGTTGTTTGTAGTTTGGTGTGAGGTATCCAGTACTGGCAGTTGCAGGCAATTGGGAAAAGCCAGGTCTTAGACTCTGATAGAGGCCTCCATGAGAATTCTCTGAGGTTAATCGTCCCTGCAGCTGAGCACTCTCTAGCAGCCTAGCATCCTGGACTCTGTGCTGCCTCCCCAGAGCCTATGACTTCACTTCTGGTCAAGGAATCCAGACTCCAGAGATTACTTATCCCAGCAGTAAAGGGGTTTAAAAAAGACTATCCAAGCCCCAGACTAATGGCAAAAGGTTAAGTCAAACAAATACTGAATCAAGGAAACACGTACATGCACAATAAACACAAAAACTGAACCCAATAGAACATAAAGCCCTGGAACAACCTGACAGAAGAACCCAGAATGCAATCAGACAATCAAAGAGAAAACCAAAAGAAAATTCAAAAACAAAAACAAAACAAAACAAAACAGACATACAAAGAGAAAAATTCACAAAAACAGATAACCAGGGAAATTGTGACCAAATATAACAAAGAGCAAGAGAACAACCAGATAGACTGACGATCCCCAAAATGAAATCAACCGATTATAATTAGAACTAAGATAAAGACAAAACCTAATAACAAAAACCAAAGCAGTGTGTCATCTGAAGAATAAATCAAGGAAACAGAGTAGACCAATAATATTGATTAAAAGTATAAGATAAAATAAAAAGGGATAGAACACAGAATAACAGAATAATGTAGTATGACTGGAAATATAAAAAGAAAAAGAAAAAAATAGAAATGTATTAAAGATAAAGAAGAAAAGAAGATCAGGGAGATAAACTCAGCACCACAAAAAAGCTAGCTAGAAATAGAATTATATTAAAAAGGCTAAAAATAAAAATAAAAGTAAAAAATAGAATAAAAAATATGTTATAAAAGGTGAAGATCCCTTAGGACTAAGCTCATAATTTAAAAAAGAAAAAAGAAAAAAAAAGCTAGAACTGACCACAAAATGGATCAGATCAATAGAATTAATAACAGTAATTCTGTTTCCTTGGGGCCTCAGCTGTAATGTCCTTGTACCCCCCTTCGGCCTCAGGCCACCTTCACCTCCCCAAGAGGCCCTCTTCTGACTCTGGGTTGGATTCTGGACCTGCTGTGGGTGCTATGGGCCCACTTAGGCTCTGATCTGGCCCTATTCCTATGTATGCTTGCTCCCACAGTCCACAGCTGTCAGAGTTAGACCTTTTTCATTTGTGGGAATATTTATTGTTTACTCAGATATTCCAAAGACAGCGTCTACCTAGCTGATCACAGAGATTTAGTCTGCAGCATGTATATCTGATGGAAAGATTTTAAAACCTCTTCCTTAGTTCCCGGTCCCTGGTGTTCAGCTTTGGTTTTGTCCCTGCTTCTGCATATGGACAAACTGCCAGAGTCTGGTCCTGAGGCTGCCTTGGATCTCTTTAACAATAAAGGATTTCCTTTATTGTTCATCTGCAGATGCAGGTGTATAGGGAGGGAGAGGTTTTGATAGTGGCTCTTCTCTCTGCATGTGACTCAACAGTAGTGCCCTCCTTGGATCACAGGATCCCTGGGGGTGATGCCAAATGTGCAGGGATGCTGGTGGCCACAGGTATAGGAAATCTGGTCTTAGTGTGGTTCTTTACTGGTGCCCGGTGCAAGGTGCCTGATGGGCAGCTCTCGGGGACTTTTTGTATTACTCTGTGACCAGCAGAGCTTCCTTTATTTTTTGCGTGTAGGCACTGGTGTGTGGGGAGAGAAAGGGTACAATAGTGGCTCCTTCCCCTGCACGTGAGTCAGCAGTAGCGCCCTGCCTGTGTCACAGGAGTCATGGTGGCAGTAGTGGTGCCTATTGCAGAGGGAAGCCAGCGGGCTTGGGTGTAAGCAGAATGTCTCCAGAGCTGGGCCACTCTGTGGACTTCTTCTGGCTCTTGGCCGCAGGCACACCAGGCCAGTCCCATTAGGGGGCTTTTTCTATCCCTAGTCGACTGCAGCAGCCAGGCCCAGAAGCTGCCTCGCTTTGTTCATTGCAGATGCCAAAAGAGAGGCTACAACAGTGGCTCCTCCCCACTGCTTATGAGTCAGCAGTAGCACACCACCACCATGGCTGCCCAGCTTTCCATGGTAGGCATTCTCCACTGCAGGTTTCTTCCCTCCTGTCCCCTCAGTGTGTCTCCCTATAGCCAACAATGTTTCTCACCCTGAACCAGTTCTCCGGTTCCCATGTTCCAGCTCCCAGACCCCCTGTACAGCTGTGAAACCATGTCTCAGTCTGGGACATGCAGAGCCATGGACCCTCTGTGTGTTTCTCACTGTTTTTCCCATCTGCCACAGATTGGCTGCTTCACCCTCTTTGGACAGTCCCAAATGCCTCCCTTCTGCCCCAATCAAATTCCCCACTGGAGAGGGGGTTTCCCCGTCAGGTAAGGGAGGTTCCCCAAATCTGGAAATCTCTCCTCTGTTTCAGCTCCCCCCACCCCAGGGGGTAGGACCTGTCCCTTTCCTTTCTTCTCCTCCTCCTGCTCCTTTTTTTCTCCCCCCTCTGTCCTACTCACTTATGTCAGGATCTTTGCAGTCCAAGGTCTTCTGCTGGTGTTCAGCCAGTTTTCTGTGGGAATTATTGCATCTTTTGATGTATTCCTGATGCATCTGTGGAGAGAGATGCATTCCATGTCGTTCTACTTCACCACCATCTTTTTCCCCCAACAGATTTACTTTCAACATGACAGTATGAAGAGCTCCTCTGACCTGCTTCCCAGTGAAACTGAGGAAAGCTATACATAAACATCTTAAAGCCTCTGTAAATGGTCCTAAAGGGTAATAAAAAATGAAGAAACATCTATAAGTTTACAAAAATTCAGTTAGAAAGGTGAGAGCCTGTGATATATGAACCAATAATTTTCCCTCCCTTTCTCCTCCCAGATCAGCAAGGCAGAGACTTCACTCTGAGTTGCTAAATTCAAGAAAACTAGGATCCCTTCCTCAGAACCCAGATGGAGCGCTTTCATCTGGGAAGAACAGGATGCCAGCATTTCTCAACCTGTCCCCAGCTCCCTGTTGCTAAAGCAAAGCTTCAGAAACTGTGGTAGAGAGGGAGAGAATCCCTTCTTATTTCAAACCCCCACTTGTGAAATGAAGGGTCTACTTTGGGTATGGCATTTGAGAATACTGGTGCCCTGATCACTATTGTCCTAGCTTCTGAGATAGTCACTTCATGCCAGGAGAGGCAAGTCAAAAGGACTCCAGGCTGCTGCCCACCCCAACAAGTGCTCAGCCCCTAGCATAGAGGTGCCACTCATAGAGAAGCTTGGTATTGTCCTTATCCTTGGCTCCAAAGCCCAGACTCAGAGATTTCCCCAGGTATATATATGGAGAAAGGGATCATAACAGATAGCTCTTGATCTCTTGCCAAAAGAACTGAATTCATTTGTGACAGAGAGTGAAGAATTTCAACACTAAAATCACTCTCAAAATAGACTAAACTGAAGACCAGCTAGTTTCCAGCTATTCCTATAAACTTGGAATAAGGCTGCTGAAAGGAGTCCTCTTAGGGTCAAAACCAACCAACAAACAAAAAACAGTAACCTCAACTATTCCTTGAAAGGAGCCAGAATTTGACTATATTTGTTTGTAGAATTTATTGGATTAATTTATGCTCCAAGGAATTATTGAAAACAATAGAGTAATCAGCTAGCGCACTTTAACAACTGCATATGGTCAAGTAAGAGAGTTCTGCCTAAATCACTGTCATCCTTAGATGCCTGGTATACTTTCATGAATAAAAACATTCAACACTGAACACTATGTGTGTGTCTGTGTGTGTGTGTGTGTATACACACTGAGAGGGTGGGTAGTAGACTTCACCAAATATTCCACTAAATCAGTCTCTAAACATATAAATAAGAAAATGACAATAAGAAGTCCAAAGGGAGGAGGGAGCAAGGAACCAAAGTTCATACAACATATTTTCTAAAATGTCCAGTTTCCAACAAAAAATTATAAGGCAGGCAAAGAGAGAGGGAAATATGGCCCATAGAGAAGATAAAAGCACATTAAAAGAAAGAGAAGAAAAAGAAAGAAACTCCTGTAGGAGAACCAGATGTTAGATTTATCAAAAGATTTTAAAGTAGCCATTATAAACATGTTTACAGAACTAAAGGAAATCATGATTTAAAAAGCAAAATGCTAATATTGTGACAATGTCACATCACACAGAGAATATCAATAAAGAGAGAGCATAAACAAGAACCAAATGGAAATTATGGAGTTGAAAAGTATATCAATTGAAATAAAACATTTACTAGAGTGGCTTGATAGTAGATTTGAAATGGCAGAAGAAAGAATATATATATGTATATATATATATATATATATATAAACAGACATAAAATATTGAAATATAACTTATCTGTAACATATTTGTTAACAATAGCAGAAAGGGGGTGAATGGAAGCAAGGAAATAACTACAGATAAAAATGCAGTAATTATATATTCTTGGGTTTAAAATACTAGTGGATGTAATATGTACACAAAAAGGGGAAAAGGGAATAGGGAGTAACACTTCTACACATTGCTGGAATTAAACTAATATAAATTAGAAGCTGATTCAGATAAGTTCAGATGTATACCGTAAACCCTAAAGCAGTACAAAGAATATAACATATACAGTGAAAACAATCATTAAATAAATTGAATTACTACATTAGAATATATTTACTTAATGTGAGAGAAAGTAAAGAAGAAATAGAGGAACAAAAAAAATCATGAACACTATAGAAAAGTTAAAAAGTGAAATGGCAGAGGTAAATCCAACTATATCAATAACAACATTAAAAGTAATGGATTAACTAGTCCAATGAAATGCAAGTATTGTCAGACTAGACAAAATACATAATCCAACTATGTCTTATTTACAGGATGCACTTCTACCAAGCATTTGAATAAGAACTAATATCAAATCTTTACAAAATCTTCTTTAAAAAAAAAAGAGGTGAGAAAACACTTTCCAACTCATTCTATGAAGCCACCATTGCCCCAATACCAAAACCAAAGACATCAGAAGAAAATGAAAACAGAAATAACAGTGTGCTAGTTCCAATCAGAGAGAACCAGAAAGTCAGATAATAAGTGTTAGGATATGAAGAAACTGGTACCCTCATAAACTGCTGGTGAGAATATAAAATGGTGCAACCACTTTGGAATAATCTGGCAGTTTATCAGATCATTAAACATAGAGTTACCATATGAACAAGTCATTTCCCTACTAGGTGTATATATAACACAAGAGAAATGAAAACATACCCTCACAAAACTTTTATGCAAATATCCATAGAAGCATTATTCCTAATAGTCAAAATGTAGAAACAAACCAGTGTCCATCAAAGGACAAATTAACAAAGTGTGATATATCCATTCAATGGGTTATAATACCTTCTCATTTGAGGAAACCTCAGGGATCAGCCTCCATCTAGGACATTTTTTTCTCTTACAGGAAGCTAGAATGAAGACAGACAAACAGAAACAAAACAAAACAAAACAGAAACCCCAAAAAACATAAAAAACCTCTTAAAGCCTCTGATTGGAATTAGCACACTGCTACTTCCACTCATATTCCAATAATTAGGTGGCCAAACCCAAAATCAACACATAAGGGATGTCTTCCCTACCTAATCTACCCATAGGCATCGGCAAAGTCATGTAGCAAGAGGTATGGATGTTTAACTCCATTAAAGGGAAGGAGAGAAGAATTATGAACAAGAATCCAATTTGACATAGTAGAGATTGTGGCTGTAACTCCAGGCCATCTCCAAGATATTTTTCCTAGAATTCAATTTTTCCTTCTCCCATAGGCTGTGATGTAAATAGAGAGATAACCCAGCTTCAAACATGCAGTTTAGGGCTTCCTAGGTGGCGCAGTGGTTAAGAATCCGCATGCCAATACAGAGGTCACGGGTTCGATCCCAGCTCCAGGAAGATCCCACATGCCGTGGAGCAACTAAGCCCATGTGCCAAAAATAAATAAATAAATAAAATACATGTCTATTTAGATATGTATATTAAAAAAAAAAAAATGCAGTTTAGGATGATCCAGTCAGAAATTTTAGATCTGTAGGACAAAAGGAACCTGAATCACAGCATTACCTCTTCAAAGCAGAGCTAAACTGTGAGCCTAGACTTCTGTTATTGAGAGATAATTTACTGTTATATTAGTAAAGTCTCTCTATATTTTACAATCTCTTACAGTATACTAAATTTAATTAATATAATTAGTATAATCTTGAAGTAGCTGAACTTATTATTGGAAGACTGACAGGATTAAGTTGAGTGACATCAGGCTTGTAGTAAAAAAGCAGAATATATCTTATATAACTGAGTATATCAGTAAATACAGTTATATTTTTTCACCCTAAGTGTGTAACAATGAAAATTAAATCTGCTATATATTACAAATATAATTAGAATTGTCAAAAATAAGGGTGTAAGAAAGGAGATCTAAACAGTCCTTAGAGTAAAGAAAAGTCTCTCTGAAGAAGTGATGTTTAAAATGAATCCTAAAGGCAGAATGGTAATTATCTATATAAAGAGGTTGAGGGTGAAATGTGTTCCAAACAAAGAGAAAACAAGTTGCTTAATGACCCAGAAACAAGAAATCAAATTCCATATTGAGGAAATGAAATGTATCCTAATGGCTGGAGTTTAGAGGGTAAGGGGAGAGGATGGAAAGATGAGGTCAGATATTAGAGGCGCATATTAAAGACAAGGAATTATAACAAATTTCAAGCTAATTGTGATTTTTTAAAATTTAAAATACTTTTCAGAATACAGAAAATTAAATGTCTCTCTTTAAAAATAATAATTCAGTTTGGGACAAGCTGGAATCATCATTCCTTTAAAAATTCCCATTTAAGTGGGAAATTTCAAGGAGTCTACAGTCTGGATCCAAGGACTCAGTCAAGATTTGAGCAGATCATATCTGTTTTGCAGTCACTGGCATACAGATGATAACAAAAATAAAAGAACAGTTACTTATTTTTCATGGAATCTGTACTTGTAAATTCACCTACTCACTACAATGTGTTTGTAACTCCCAAATCAATACACAATGGTGCTTTCCTGGACATGGGCAAAGCAGGAAAAAAGTCGACTCTCTTGACTCTCAAATTCCCAGCTAAAGTGGCAACAACTCTGCCTTCTTGTTTCAGTTCTGATATTGTAAACAACTGTACTTTTCATGGTCCATTCCATGAAATATTTTTCACATTTTTGTGTTTTCTGATGGTGATTTCATTGTTTAAAATGCCCCCTAAGCATAGTACTAAAGTGCTGTTTAGTGTTCCTACTGGCTAAGAAATGTGCAATGTGCCTTATAGAGAAAATACGTGTCAGATAAGATTTGTTCAGGCAGGAGTTACAGTACCTTTGGCCATGAATTCAATATTAATGAAACAACAATATATCTTAAACAAGGTATCTTTAAATAGAAAGACCTATGAAACAAGGTTATGTATTGATCAACTGACAAAAAATACTGTGGCCAGAGGCTTAGAATATAACCCTTTATTTCCCCTCACGACAATGATTCAGTATTTGCTAATTCAGAGTTGGCAGCAACTTCGTACTAGTACTTAGTTACTGTGAGTAATGCGAATGAATTGTAAATAAAATGTAGAGCTTCTTTTATTTGCATGCATACCCTTTAAGTCCTAGAAATTTAAAGAAAATGTTTTATAAGCAGGGATTTTACAAATGTGCTTTATTGAGGTCACACTTATGCCATACTTTTCCATTGACATTCAATATATTGATTGTATGTTCTTACACAGCATTCTTCCTCAAACAACCTTTAATCATTTATATGTGTCATTTTTAAATTAGTAAAAAGAAAAATGTATAATTAATTACATGGGAAATATGCAATTCAATTACATAAAGCATTTTGAGAGCAACTGGCAAAAGTAGACATTCAAATTTCAATGAAGTGTATTTATCACAGTTAATTAGGACATTTATTCATTATTTGATATGTGAAAATGTTCTTTATTTTAGAGTAAAATTATATTCATTGAGATTTCAACGAAATTGAAGAAGAAACATTGCCTGTCCTGATTTGTCTCATAATTAACACATTAATTCATTGTGAAGTACAGCTTTGTTGCCCATTATTGTAAACTAGTGCAAATTCACATATTGAAATATAAAGAAAATGGGCTAATATTTGGAACAAAATATTTCCATGATTTTTTGAAGATTAGTATTACATAGATATAAGCTTATAAAATTAATTATGGAAAAAGTTAATTTTCTCTTAGAATAGAAACATTAATTTGTGTAAAATGTTACCTAAAAAGTTAAATTAAGGGATCAAAGATAACCAAGACTCAAAGAGGGCACCTTACCTGAAAGGTTCTGAAATTTCCTGTATTTTATTTCATAACAGTCTTCATAAACAGACGTGGAAAACACATGTAAATGTTTTGATTCTGGTTTAGTAACTAAGCTTAATTCAACGTTTTTAGTTTTAACTCCTTTTTTTTTTAATTTTAACTTTTACCTTAGGTGTATTTGCAGAGAATATGGTCAATAAAATACATGAGACTCATTATGGACAAAAGTAGTCTCCTGTTCTTCTCTCCTATCTCCCTCTTCCAGAAGAAACTATTTTCAATTCTTTTAGCTGAAAAATTTGACATTTACCTCCATGTATTTAAATAATATACTTAAATTTTCAAATCTTGATTTCTCAGATTTAAATATTAACTCTGACTTCTGCTTACAGAAAAATGGAGATTTAGTTGTCTTTCTTCTCCCTTTTTCTCCACTTTATTGATGACATCCACTTTTTTATAGGAATGCTCACTCTACAAATGGATAGAGTGGTTCCCAAATTCATCATAACTCCTTATGTGGAAAAGGAAATACACTTATGTCACTGACTCCACTCCCCATGAGACCTGTGTGGAACAGGCTGCTATGCCACTAGTTAGAGAAGAAGAATGCCTTCTTAAATCACTTTATAGAGGGCAAAAGAATGTTTGGAAGAAAAGCATAATAATAACAGAATTATTCTGTACGCAATATGTATTCAAAAGTGGCATTTTGATTTAAACAGGCTGCTTTTTTTTTGCATTTTTCTTTCTTTGTACTTTTTAATTGAAGAATAGTTGATATACAATGTTTCAGGTGTATAGCAAAGTGATTCAGTTTACATATGTATATATATACATATACATACATACATATACATTCTTTTTCAGATTCTTTTCCATTATAAGTTATTACAAGATATGGAATATAGTTCCCTGTGCCATACAGTAGGCCCTTGTTTGTCTATTTTATATGTAGAAGTGTGTACCTGGTAATCACAAATTCCTAATTTATCCCTCCCCACCTTTCTCCTTTGGTAACCATGTTTGTTTTCTAAGTCTCTGAGTCTGTTACAGTTTTGCATATAAATTCATTTGCATCATTTTCTTAGATTCCACATATAACTGATATCACATGAAGTTTGTCTTTTTCTGGCTAACTTGCTTCTCTTAATATGATAATAGGTGCATTCATATTGCTGCAAATGGCATTATCTCATTCTTTTTAATGGCTGAGTAATATTCCATTATATATATATATATATAGACATACCACATACCATATACATACACACATACCACATCTTCTTTATCCATTTGTGTGTCAATGGACAGAGTTACATTGCTTCCATATCTTGATGTCTTGACTATTGTAAATAGTGCTGCTATGAACATTAGGATGCATGTATCTTTTTGAATTAAAGTTTTCATCTTTTTCAGATATATGCCCAGGAGTGAGATTGCTAGATCATATGGTTAAGGAACCTCCATACTGGCTGCACCAATTTAGTCCCACCAACAGTGTAGGAGGGTTCCCTTTTCTCCATACCCTCTCCAGCCTTTATTATTTGTAGATTTTTTTCATGATAGCCATTCTGACCCAAGTGAGGTGAAAACTCGTAGTTTTGATTTGCATTTCTCTAATTAGTGCTGATGAGCACCTTTTTCATGTACCTGTTGGCATCTGTATGTTTTCTTTAGAGAAATCTCTATTTAGGTCTTCAATATATTTTTTGAGTGGTTTGTTTGTTTATTTGTTTGTTTATTGAGCTGCATGACCTGTTTCTGTATTTTGGAAATTAATCCCTTGTCCATAACATCATTTGCAAATATTTTCTCCCATTCTGTAGGTTGTCTTTTTATTTTGTTTGCAGTTTCCTTTGTTGTGCAAAAGCGTTTAAATTTAATTAGGCCACATTTGTTTATTTTTGCTTTTGATTCCATTACTTTAGGAGATGAATCCAAAAAAAAAAAAACTGATGCAATTTATGTCAAAGAGTGTTTTGCTTATGTTTTCTTCTAGAAGTTTTACAGTATCTAGTCTTACATTTATGTCTTTCATCCATTTGAGTTTATTTTTGTATATGGTGTTAGAGAATGTTCTAATTTCATTCTTTTACATGTAGCTGTCCAGTTTTCCCAGAACCATTTATTGAAGAGAAGGTCTTTTCTCCATTGCATATTC
The DNA here is from genome assembly GCF_030028045.1 of Hippopotamus amphibius kiboko. Lineage (NCBI taxonomy): Eukaryota > Metazoa > Chordata > Mammalia > Artiodactyla > Hippopotamidae > Hippopotamus > Hippopotamus amphibius. The sequence goes on from NC_080193.1 coordinate 110,559,206, forward strand.
TTGCTTCCTTTGTCATAGATTAATTAACCATAAATGTGTGAGTTTATTTATGGGCTTTCTATCCTGTTCCATTGATCTACATAATCTTTTTGTGCCAGTACCATGATATTTTGATGACTGTAGCTTTGTAGTATAGTCTGAAGTCAGGGAGTGTGATTCCTGCAGCTCTATTCTTCTTTCTCAAGATTGTTTTGGCTATTCAGAGTCTTTTGTGTTTCCATACAAATTAAAAAAATTTTGTTCTAGCTCTGTGAAAAATGCCACTGGTAATCTGACAGGGATTACATTAAATCCATAGACTGCCTTGCCTGTTATGGTCATTTTAACAATATTGATTCTTCCTATTCAAGAACACAGTATAACTTTCCATCTATTTGTGTGGTCTTCAATTTCTTTCATCAGCATCTTATAGGTTTCTGAGTACAGGTCTTTTACCTCCTTAGGTAGGTTTATTCCTAAGTATTTTATTTTTTTTCATGTGATGGTAAATGGGATTGTTTCCTTAACTTCTCTTTTTGATATTTCATTTTTACTGTACAGAAATGCAACATATTTCTGTATATTAATTTTGTATCCTGCAGCTTTGCCAAATTCATTGATGAAATCTTGCAGTTTTCTCGTGGCATCTTTATGATCTTCTATGTCACAAACAGTGACAGTTTTGATTTTTCCTTTCCAATTTGGATTCCTTTTATTTCTTTTGCTTCTCTGATTTCTGAGGCTAGAACTTCCAAAACTATGTTGAATAAAAGTGGTGAGAGTGGACATCCTTGTCTTATTCCTGATCACAGAGAGAATGCTTTCAGCTTCTCACCATTGAGTGTGATGTTAGCTGCAGGTTTGTCATATATGGCCTTTATTATATTGAGGTATGTTGCCTCTATGCCCACTCTCTGGAGAGTTTTTATCATAAATGAATGTTGAATTTTATCAAAAGTTTTTTCTGCCTCTATTGAGATGATCATATGGTTTTTATTCTTCAGTTTTTTAATTTCGTGTGTCACACTGATTGATTTGTGTATATGGAAAAATCCTTGCATCCCTGGGATAAATCCCAGTTGATTGTAGTGTATGATTGTTTTAATGTATTGTCAGTGTCGCTCTGCTAGTATTTTGTTGAAGATTTTTGCATCTATACTCATCAGTGATACTGGCCTGTAATTTTCTTTTTTGTGATATCTTTGTCTGGTTTTGGTATCAGGGTGATGGTGGACTCATAGAATGAGTTTGAAAGTGTTCCTCCCTCTGCAATTGTTTGGAATAGTTTCAGAAGGATAGGTGTTAACTCTTCTCTAAATGTTTCATAGAATTCACCTGTGAAGCCATTTGGCCTTGGACTTTTGTTATGTAGGGAATTTTTAAATTACTGATTCAATTTCATTACTGGTAACTGGTCTCTTCATATTTTCTATTTCTTTCTGATTCCGCCTTGGGAGATTGTACCTATTTAAGAATTTGTCCATTTCTTCTAGGTTGTCCATTTTATTGGCATGTAATTCCTCAGGGTGGTCTTGTAGGATCCTGTGTATTTCTGTGGTATCAGTTCTTTCTTATTTTTCACTTCTGATTGTTAATTTGGGCCCTCTCCCTTTTTTTACTGATGCCTCTGGCTAAAGTTTCATCAATTTTGCCTGTCTTTCAAAGTGCCAGCTTTTTGTTTCATTGATCTTTTCTATTATTTTTTAATCCCTATTTCACATATTTCTACTCTGATCTTTTTGATTTCTTTCTTTCTACTGATGTTGGATTTTGTTTGTTCTTCTTTCTCTTGTTGCTTAAACAGGTTGCTTTTTAAAAATGAAGCTAAGTTATAATTAAGACCAGAATAGAGCTTTTGTCAGGAAGAGAGATCTCTTGATCCTATCATAGCCAGTGTATAAATTAGGCACTAGGTAAATATGGTATGTGCCCATAAATAAATTAAAGAATGCACTAGTGAAATTAGTGTTAATTCAACATGTTGTCCTTAAAAGTGGTAAGTTTGGTATTGATTAAACAGTATTGCCATTCATTAACCAATTTTTATAAAATTTTGTTTGATTAACTATATGTTTTTAAAATTGTGTTCCTATTTTTTCATCTACCCATAAGATTCATCAATCCAATATTTCATCATAAATTCATCAGTTCATCAATTCACCAATTATACAGTCATAACTCAGGTATTGTTTAGTACTCTCTTTTAGATTCAGTTTATTTAATTTAGTTTGTGAATGTGTTTGCACTTATATATATATATATTACAAAAAAACTTTTGCTTTTTAAGTTTGAAGACAAAATGTTTATTAAAAGTTTAAGGAAGAAAAAAAAAATCTATACATGTATTTTACCCATATGATTGACCAGTCCTAGATGCTGGAATTCTCTGTCTTACCCCCAAACATTTTAATTTAGCTTAAGATCTAAATATAAAATTTATCATTATTTTCATTACTGTTTATTAAATACTTTTGTGTGTATTTTAAAAGGCTAAATTTTTTATAAAGCCATTCTTCAGTGTGTCTCAATTAGTAATTATCCTTAAAATGATAGCTCTATTGGTATGAATCCCTTGATACTAAAGACTAATATGACAGACATCTCACACTCATCACAATCAATAAAGTCAGTACTTCAGATGTCAGGTCAGCAACTTTCTGTACAACCTCCTCTTTGATGTCTGACACAGACTGCCAAATCCCCATATAGTTCAGTCATACATTTGGACATTCTCTCCACCTTTTAAAAAAATCTCCCTAATTTATTTTGTAATACTCCCTCTATCTGTGCTAATGCCAGTTAAAACAAAGTCACGATTCAGTTTTTATAATTATTCTTTTAGCTTTCTTAACATTCTCTCTATTAAAGTACAGTGTCAAATATTTCCTAAAGCATTTATTTTAATTTGTTATTCATAGGCTTAGCTTTCAAGTGAGCACTATGCTTTAGGTAATTGTAAATAAGTAAAGCAAAATACGAAAAGATATAAGAAAATGTCAGCCAGTAGACAACTGAATAATCATTGCATTCTGTAAATATATACCAATATACAGACTATTTTGAGAACACGTAATTCAGATGAATACACGATAAAAGTTATTTGACTTATTTCGCTTTGTTGTTTTGTTTCTGTTTTTGTTTTTTACTGCAGTAGCAATAATTACATGCTTGTCACAAGTAACGCATTTATTTCCTTCTTTGTGCCATTTTGGCAAACTTGAGGCTGAATTTCATAAATAAAAATCAACCTGGCAAATGTGGGGCTGTCTTTTCTTAAAGTAGCTAAAAAGAAGGATGCATTCCCCACATCCTCTCTTAACTCAAATAGTTAGGTACATTACCAGGGATGTATATACCCATCAGAGGCTAGGATATGTGAGTTACTGTCATAAGAAAAAACAAGAGAATATTGATTATTTTAAATGAACTATAAAACAGATGGAGCCATTAAAACTTCAAGAAGTGGCCAAATATTATTAATTCATATGGTATTAATTATATCACTACTGATCATACCAGATTCCTTTTTGTATTATTAGATGTGATGTGCAAGACTAAAAAGTTTTCAACAAATTGCCTTATGAAGAAATCAGCCACACTCTAATGAAGTAACTTAAACAGCAAAGAGGATACCTATAGCTGAGTTCAGAATTTATCTACCACTGTATTTTAGGAAAACATATATGTCTCTTCCTATGTATCAAGTTCTACTCCTAGGTGTAGAAAAAACAATAGAAATATTAATCCAGATAATACCCAAAAAAGAGTTTGTTTATTTATTTTTCTTCTTCCATTTCAATACAGAAGAGCCGTTGTTTAGTTTCAAATAAGTAGTTGTTTTTGAGCCATGTTGGTGTGCTTGTGTTATATGATAAAAAAATTAGAAAAATTAGAGAATAATTACTTCTATTTGGTTTTAGTGTAGGTTTCCTAGGAAATGAATGAAAGTCCAAATGTGTTCACGATCATATAATCAAGCAAAAGTTTTCAGCCATTAAGATGCATGGAATATCTACATCGCTGAATCATTTAATTCTGAATATACATGAAAAGATTGGTTATAGCTATCTATTTTTCTTGACTCAACAATTATCATTTGGCAGGGCCAATTAATAATGAACACAAGGGCTTCCCTGGTGGCACAGTGGTTAACAATCTGCCTGCCAATGCAGGGGACACGGGTTCGAGCCCCAGTCCAGGAAGATCCCACATGCCAAGGAGCAACAAAGCCTGTGCACCACAACTACTGAGCCTGAGTTCTAAAGCCCTCAAGCCACAACTACTGAGCCTGTGTGCCGCAACTACTGAAGCCCATGTGCCTAGAGCCTGAGCTCCATAACAAGAGAAGCCACCACACTGAAAGGCCCGCACACCACAGCGAAGAGTAGCCCCTGCTCTTTACAACTAGAGAAAGCCTGTGTGCAGCAAAGAAGGCCCAACACAGCCAACAAATAAATACATATAAAAATAAAATACTGAACACATATAACACAACATTGTAAATCAACTATAATTCAATAATATAAATTTTAAAAAGTGAACACATAGTGTATGACCCAATAGTGGTCACTTCTTGCCATTTTCTGAGAGACTTTCCTTTTAATTATATAGTCTCATTCAACCACTGGGAAAATATTTGACATTAGAAAAATATCTCAAAGTCAATTTCTAAGGCTTTCCCACTGGTATAAAGCACATCAATATTGCTCACAGTAGAATGGATGACAATTTGGTATTTTGTCTGTTACTGAAAGATTTTTCTCTAAATTTTGGTATTTAAGAAAAGTGAGATTGATTTTCACTTCAGATACCTTAAGTCAAACATCTGTAGGCAAAGGGAGGGAGTATGAACTGGAATAACCTCTTAAAATCTGCTTTGATTTGCCTTCTGTAATGCTAATGCTAACAATTTACCTAATTTGTGAAGTAACAGATGTCCAGAGCAAGTAGGTGAGATGTGCAGGATTTTCCATGTGATTTAGTTTTGGTTGTTACCATTATGGGATGAGGATTCTTCTTTTATTCTTTCAGAATGTATGTACAAAATGCCAAAACCTTCGAAAAACAAAAGGTTGGCAAATACACACACACATATATACACATATATATAATGAATGATCCAAATATTTTGTAATATATTTGGCAATGGTATTTCATGTAATATTTCTGTTTCCAAATATTAAAGTAAATGGAAATATCTGGATATGTGTTGTCAGTAAAATTGCTCATATTTTTCATTTTATATTTAATTTTTTTAATGCTAAATAGATACTGCTTGTTTTATTCACCTATAAATTTTCACTCTGTCATCAGAACTGAACTTGCTTTCTTCCTTTCTTCCTTTTTCATTTTTTTTCTGTTTTTTTCTTTTCACTGTTTAGGGCATTTTATTCAATAAAATTAGTAACACAGAGCCATTGTAGTAAATGTAAAGCATGGTGAATGGGATACTGAAATTAAATTGTCAAGCTTCTAATCTGAGAATTGCTTTTATTAAGAAAGAAAATGCAAGCAGAGAAGCAGCCAAACCTCAAGAGCGATTAGAGACACGATGGTTAATACCTCGGGATACTTTCTCAGTCTCTTGTTCTAGTTCTCTGAATATCATTGCCCTTCTTCTCATCTCCTTCCCATATGTAGTCTCAACCACTTGGTAATAAAAGGTCTGTTACAATAACTAGAATGTCAGTGCAAATCATGTGCTAAACTATGTTCTTAATGTTTCACATCACTGAATCCCAGCAATAAGCCTATGAGGTAAGTATTAATGTGATCTGGATTTTGAGCAGCAGCATATTGTGGAAGTTAGAAATTGATTGCTTTGGATTAAATTCCATTCCTACTGCTTACTAGCTGTGTTATCATGCAATTACACTGCATCTTGGTACCTGGCTTTCCTCTTCTATGAAGGAGGTAATACTTCTTGCAAGTGTTATGAACGTTACTTAAGATTTTGCCAAGTAAAAACATTTTAAATGCAGGAAACTACAACACAGCCAATGCTTGTCTGAGCCAAGATTGGAATTCAAATAGGTTTACATAGAGATTGTAACCTCTACCTTATGGTATACCACTGTTCTGATCAAGGGCTGTACCCCCAGCTGCCATGGACTCCAGTGCATGCACAAAAAAACTGAGTTCTGGGGAAAATATTAGAACTTCTATTTATGTAGATTTCATCTGAAACTAACAAAGATACTAAGCAGTACTAATATTTAACATATAGCTTGCCACCAGTACCCTTATTGGCCCCAGGTGACTGGACATCATGTATCACAATTCACAGGAATCCCTAAGTATAGTTTCCACAATGTGAAGCATTCTCACTCCATTTGCTCCTGGGGTATTTATTGCAATATTGTCATATGTATATGCCTAGGGAACTGTGTTTAAAGATAGTTTTTCCTAATTTTAACTAAAATAATTCTCACAAAATAGTCGTGCAGCTTAGAAAATTCTTCAGTAAAACCACAGAGTGACTATTACAATAAATATGCATATATGAGGAAACAAAAATGGATCAATTTATTATTTATCCTTATCCTAGTATATGCTCTTCAACAACTACATTACAGTGGCAAAGAACACTAACAATCTGAACTGCTGCACCTAGAATTTTGCAAATATTTTTGGATTAGGCATTTGGAATATGGATGATCCTCTAGTATGAATGAAAGCACTACATTATTCACAGGTACTATTGCAATAAGAAAGCTAAAGCCAACTCTAGGATGCCATCAACACAGATGAATTCCTAAAATCAAGATCTTTAAATATAGTAGAATCTTTATAGAAATTTAATAATGAAATGGTAGTAACAGTAAAAATTGTATCATGTAGAGCACACTGAATGTTTCAAGGCAAAATACTTATAAGAGGAGTTAAACATAAAGATACCACTTATTTTCATTTTATAAAAAGAAACGTTTCACATTTTATGGGTTTTTTTCCCTTTGATTCATTGAAGAAAAGTGATTTTCAGAAGACTACTATCCAGAAAATATAACATATTTAAAAATGAGCCTAAACTGTTCATTAAAGATAAAAGGGAATTTCTGACAATGTTTCAGAAGAACAACAATTTGTTGAAAGAAACTCATGCAAAGGAAAGTGCATTTTAAAATCAGATTAACTATAGAAAATTATTTTGTGTACTATTCTGATATCTGTAATTTTAAGACTGTCTTTATTAATCCTATGAAGGTTTTCTTTCATCCTATTTGTTGTTTGTCTATCTCACTCTGAATGTAGTTTGAGAGCTAAGATAGGTTGTGTAAAGTCACTTTTCTTTACCCTTGATTATTTTTTCATAGATAATAATATTTTATTCTAGTGCCCAACTTTTTCCTTAAATTCTCTTCAGCTTTTCAGCCATTTTCCTTTTGTCTTTTTCTTTCATTTTAACATTTTATTCTATGCTGTTGTTTTCAGAAATTTTATAAATCACATATAACATATTCTTTTCAAAATTACCTGTTTTCTATAGAAAAAGTGTCAATGTGGGACTAATCTCTGAATCTTCAGTACAATGCTTATCTCCTCTTATATTACAAAATATTTCAAGTAAACCCATAGGGTTATTTGTGACTGTCAATATTGGGGGACACAATAATATATTCTCGAGTAAAAACACATTCTCCCCCAAAAGATATTGTATTCTCCTTTTCATTCCCTATTGTCTTAGATACTAATCCACAAGGTTGTTTGATAAGTAGAAACAGTGGACAAATTTTGCTGTGGAGCCGTTAAGTTTCACATAAGGCTCTGCTGAACAATAGTGGAATCTACTTTCCCCACTACTTGTTCTTTCTAATGTGAGATAATTTATTACTGGATAATTTGAAGAAGTTTATTCTTCCATTAACATAATTAGTGAATAAGATATTTAATACATACAATAAATTTTCCACAATTTTCCCACACTTTATCCATGAAATTCTAAACAGATCTTCCTACTCATTCATGATTCCTACACCCATCGGAAATATTGTTTTCAATATATGTATATACTGTTATATATATATGTTTATATACATGTGTGTATATGTATATATATGTGTGTATATATATAGTATTCAGTTATATTGACCCAAGCCTGTACACAATAATTTAAGGGCTATATCACTTAGGTGTAATACAGCATGTAGCAGAAAGCGTCAAGAGTGCATACAGTGACTCTGCCATTTAGTAAAGTGCAGCATGGTGAATTTTGGGCTTGGTCCTAGTAACTTAGCTATCTCTCACAAGCAAAAGACAAAACACAAAGAAATGGTGAGGAGAGAGAAAGGCCCAAGAGGGGAGATCATTTGACTTGGTTTCTGTCATCTGGGGAGGTGAAGCCAGTGATATTTGATGAACAGAAGAGATGCCCTCCCCAGTTTCTAGGATCAAAGACAATGAATTAGCTTTAAAACACTGTATGCAAAATACTGTCATGGTAATACCTTATTGCAGAAGTACAAAAAAATCAAAATAAGTAAGAGTAAGATAATTAGGTAAACTATGCAAAACTAAAAGCGTTACACAGATTAAATATGTGAAATATAAAGATGTACTTATGCTAAAATCATCAAATCAATATCTGTATTATTTAGATTACTCTAATAAAAATTGCTAATTTTTAAAAACTTGAAGATTTGCTGTCCATGTCAAACTTTGGTATTCTCCTTTATTTTCCTGTTCAAATGTATTCTGGCAAAAGTCCCAATGTGTTATTCAAAGATAATCCCAGCTGCCACATCAGGAGAAGAAAGCTTGGGTATAGAAAACTTTAAGAAGGAAACACCCTTCTGTTCTACTCCATAAATTTTTTAGAAGCTGACATCTAATGTGTCAACAAAATTCCATGAGCAAGAAAAGCAATCCCAAGAGAATCTCCAGAATATAGATGACAACAATAAAGATACCATAAGCACGCTGCAGAGTATATTGCCAGCATTAATTCCAAATTTTAGAACTCTGAGGTATTTATATATTCTGTGTATTTTTTTGCTACTTCAGTAATTTTACCTCAGACTTATATTCATGATGTTAGATTTCATTCTTCAAAACACATTTCATTTAAAGATGAACAGAGAAACAAAACACATCAGCTTATGACATAGTGATAGCATATTTACATTAACGGGGAAGTGTGTATGGTCTTAAAAATTGTTAGCAGAAACAGCTTAAAATGCAACACCTGAAAAACTTATTTTTATATTTACCTATCATCAGTAATAGATGTAGAATAAATTAGAGTAGAAGAAACAAGGTATAAACAATGTAATATGGTATTGTAATTTTACAATACTATCTGGTGGAAAATATAGAATTGCTAAATGTTGATGACTAACAACTGTATGTATATGTGTGTGAATATATATGATTTGTAAAATATTTCTACAACTTTATCATTTCTTACTTGACTTTGTCTTACTGAATTTGTAAGTCATGGACTTATTTTAAGGCTTATGGATTGTTTTTTTTGCTTGCAATGCCTTCCTTCACTAAAACATTCTAAATGAAATCTCTCAAGTTTTCTTATTCCATTTTTATGACTTTATTAAATTTAAATTTTTTGACCAATTAATTTTAGAATAAATAATGAGATAGGTGCAATGCTTCATCTTCTATTTATTTAAATCTCCTTTCAGTTACATTTAAAACATTTCTTCATATATACTGAACATTCCTCATTGAACTTACTTGTTATATATTAATTCCAATAATAAATGAGATTTTTTCCACCGCTACTAATACTAATTTAAATACCCCATGGGTTTTATTATTAAGCACAATACTACCTTTTGAGTAAAGATAGAGATAAGTAGATACATAAGTAAATAAGTTCATAGAAAGATAGAGACCTAGTATACATACACACACACACACACACACACACACACACACCCCCAAGAGAAAAAGAGAGAAAAGGAGATGATCATATGCTATTTTGACATTTTGTATATTTATGTGTAGTATTTTACCCTAAACTGTGACTGGATTCCTAGTAAGGACACTGCATGAATATGATCCATTATTTTTTAATATACTGTTTGATTATACTCATGAATATTTGATTTTTATCCTCTATAATTCATATTTGCCTATAACTTCTGTTTTTGTCTTATTTGTGTGTGTGTATGATTAAGTGAGTGTTCTTTTTACATCATAGAATGTATTGGAATTGTTTTCTTTTTTCTCTATTGGCATTATTTATAAAGCACTGAACCTACTTCTTCCTAAAAGATATGGTAGAATTCACTTTGAAATTATATTTTTCACATCCTGCAGCAATGAATGAGTATTCATGTATCTCCATGTCATTACTAGGATTTGTTAGTGTCCGTTTTCCTGATTTTAGTAATTTTGTGTCATGATATCTTGTTATTGTGTTAATTTACAACTTCCTAATGATAAATGGTGTTGAGAATCTTTCCACATGCTTATTTGACATCTGTATATATTTTTTGGTAAAGTGTTTGTGCAAATAGCTTGCCCATTTTTAAAAATTATGTTGTTTATCTTCCTATTATTGTTTTAAGAGTTCTTCGTATATTTGGGATATGAGTTCCTTATCAGATATGTGTTTTGCAAATATTTTCTTGAACATGGTGGCTTGTCTCTTTATCTTCTTAAAAGCGTTTTACACAGAAATTTTTTTTAATTTGAATACAATTCAAATTTCCATTTTTTTCTTTCATTGATCATACTTTTGTTGTTGTATATAAAAATGCATACCCAAAGCTAAAGTCACCTAGTTGTTGGTTGTTGTTGTCGTCGTCGTTGTTGTTGTTTTAATTAAAGACTTTTTTTAAAGTGCAGTTTAAAGTTCACATTTTAAAGTTTACAATTGAGAGGAAGGTAACAAGAATTCCCATATACTCCCTGCTTTCACATATGCATAGTCTCCCCCATTATCAACATTGCTCACCAGAATGGTACATTTTTCACCAAGGACAAACCTACATTGACACATCATAACCACCCCAAGTCCACAGTTTAAGTTATAGTTCATTCTTGGTATTGTACATTCAATGGGTTTGGATAAACATATAATGACATATATTCATCATTATAATAACATGGAGTATTTTTGCCACCCTAAAAATCCTCTAGGCTCAACATATTCATCTCTCCCCTTTCAATTTAAATAAAATTTATATACTAAACTTATAATTAAACTTTGTTCAGTAAACCTATATACTGCAATGTTGTTATAATCACTTATTACTTCTAAGAGGTTTTTAGTGAATTTTTGTGATTTTCCTACATTGAAAATCATGGCAGTATGAACAGAGGTTTATTTCTTCTTCCCCAGTCTGTATACATTTATTTTTTATTTCTTGTCTTACTGAATTAGCTATGACTTCCAGTTCATACTGAATAGGATTGTAAGAGGAACTTGTCTTATTCACAATGTTAAAGAGAAAGCATAGTTTCTCACCATTAAGTATGATAACTGTAGATTTTTCGTAGATCTATTAAGCTGAAGAATTTCCCATTTACTCCTAGTTTGCTAAGAGTTTTACCTGAATGCATGTTTGTTTTTGTCAATTTTTTTTTCTATTGATGTAATCAAGACATGTTTCATCTTTAGCCTGTTGATGTGACAGAATACATTAATTGATTTTCAAATGCTGAAGCCGTCTTATATATTTGGAATAAATCACACTTAGTTGTGGTGCATAATTATTTTATTTTTTTATTTATCTCACTAATATTTTGTTAAAGAAGTTTACATCTATGTTTGTGAGAGATATTGATATGTAGCTGTCCTTTATTTTAATGTCTTTATTTGGTTTTCTTATTAGCATAATATTGGACTCACAGAAAGAGTTAGGAAGAACTCCCTTTGCTTTTATTTCCTGAAAGAGATTGCTAGATTTGGAATCATCTCTTTCTTAAATAGTATGTAGAATTCGGTAGTGAAACCATCTAGGCTAGTGCTTCTTTTTTTGGTTGTTTATTGATTATTGGTCTAAATTCTTTAATAGCTATAGCTCTATTCAGATTATCTATTTCTCCATATGTGAGTTTTGTAGATTACATCTTTTAAGGAATTGCTTCATTTCCTCTAAGTTATCAAATCTGTAGGCATAAAGTGGTTCATAACATTCCTTTATTATCTTTTTAATGTCTATGAGATCAGTACTGATTATCCCTATTTCATTTCTAGTAGTAGTAATTTGCATCTGCTCTTTTTTTAATGCTTACACTAGCTAGAGTTTTATCAATTTTATTGATATTTCCACAGCACAAGTCTGTGATTTCATTGGTTTTCTTTATTAATTTCCAGGAATTGAGTATTTCCTGTTATAAGGTACCTGAAATACTTATAAAACAGTATAGTATTATTTGAAAACAGATTTAGATTAGTTGTAAATATACATTGCAAACTATAGGGCAACAAGTAGATTAAAAAATAAGTTTATTTGATAAGGTAAGAAATGAGAGAAAATGGAATAGTATAAAATTCTCAGTTAAAGCCAGGGAAGGCAGAAAAAGAAGAGGAAAAAAGAAACAAGGAAGAATTGCAATGAGTATAAAATAGTTACACATACAGTAGATATTAATCCAACTACACAATGATCTGTTAAAATATGAATGGTCTAAATACACCAATTAAAACAGAGAGACTGTCAGAATTGATAAAAAAAAAAAAAAGACCCAACTATATATTGCCTAAAAAAAGACTACTTTAAACACAATGAAACTCATAGATTAAAAGTAAACGGACAGAGAAAAATATACCACGATAACACTAACCAAAAAAACACAAAAATAACCTCAGGTAGCTATATTAATTTCATAGAAAGACTACAGAGAAAGAACAATTATCAGGGATAAAAAGGAGCATTATATAATGGTATGGGGGGTCAATACTTCAAAAAGATATATCTGTAATCTGCAAACACCTAACAACAGAATTTAAAATATATAAGGCAAAAGCTGATATTTATATTAGTTGGAGATTTCAATACCTCTCTATCAGTAACTGACATATCCAACAGGAAAAAAAAAAAAAAAAGAAAAAAACTAGTAACGATATAGTGAGCTGAACAGCACCTCAGTTATCTGGAACTAATTGGCCTTTATAGTCTACTTCATCCAACAATAGCAGAATACACATTATTTTTAAGTTCACATGGAATATTCATGAAGTTAGGCCATGATCTGGGCCATAAAGGACACCTTTAAAAATTTTAAAAAGTATATATCATACAAAGTATGCTTTAAGACCACAGTGGTATTAAACTAGAGATCAGTAACAGACAGATAGCTGGAAAATCCCAAAATATTGGGAAATTAAACAATGAAGTTCTAAACAGCATGGGTGTCAAAAAGGAAGTCTCAAGAGATATGAAACAACACTTTGAGAAATACATGAAAATAAAAAGAAAGCAAAATTTGTGAGATGCAACAAAAGCAGTGCTTACAGGGATTGAATGCATATATTAGAAAAGAAGAAAGATCTAAAATCAGTAATCTAATCTCCCTCTATAGGAAACCAGAGAAAAAAGCAATATAAACCTAAAGCAAGCAGTGTAAAAGAAATAATCAAAATTAGAGTGGAAATACTATTTTTATAAATTTTTACACACTTTATATTTTTACAATAATTTATTTTTGTGCTTTTCACTTATTAATATATTTTAACCTAAACAGTCTTTCTGACCATTGATTTAATTTTATAGATCTGATTTGAATTATTTAATTAATTGCCAAGAATTATCTAGAATTTTAAAACCAAGTTAGAACAAATTTTTGAGATTGTAATTACTTTCTTAATTTGTTGTAATTATATCAGTTAATGCAAATCAATACAATTTGTAATATATGTTATTTGTATAGGTTTCCTTTGTGGCTCTTACAATTTCATGCTTTAGGAAAATTCTAGGAAAATTTTTGTATTCTTTCAGATATACCAGATTTCCTCATTACTGTATTATTAATGGGGAGGAGCAGTACTTGTGTCTCCTGGTCCTTCATTGGACTCAGTAACATGGCCTTCTCAGTGACCTCTCCCTCATGAAAGTAAAAATGTGCCTTGTATATTTGGAGTGTCCTGGGAAGAGAATCAGATCCTTCCATACCTCCAGTGGGGGCTGACTTTGATCTGAATCAGTGCTCATACTGTATCCATGAATGCTTCTTATTCCTCCTCCCAAAAAGATACCTTTTATTTCTACTCCTCCCTAAGAAGCAGTGGATGTTTGCCTGGGTCATTGAGGGCAAGGGGGTTCCAGTCTCTTATCCAAAGACTCAAAACTTTCTTATTAGAGAAAGGTCAAGCAAATACATGGTGTTTTTATCTACTCACTACGATTCTTATTCATATAATGTCTACATTTTCAGGATTCATAATCTTTTTGCCAAGTCAGAACTACAGCAATTGTTTATTCTGAGATCTACAACTCTCCAACAGTTACTATAGATCAGGAATTCATGACTAGCTTGGTTGGATAATTCAACTCCAGGCTTCTCAAGAGGTTGCACTCATGTCAGCCAGGATGCTGTCCTTTGAAGGCTTCCCTTGAGCTGGAGGATTTTCTTCCAAGGTAACTCATTCACATGTTTCGCCAAGTTTGTGCTAGATGTTGGTTTATTCTCCTGGGCCTCTCCACAGGGCTACTTGAGTTTCCTCACCATCTGATGACTGGTTTCCCTGAAATTAAGTGGTCCAGTTTCATAATTGATAACTTAGCATGAGTTTCTCCATTTACTTCTTGGTTGACTGAAGTTAGTTCGACTGTAGTTTCATAATGAAGGGCTCAGAGAAACCAAATTCCATGAGTTCTTGCATGTCAGAAATGTTTGGCAATATGGAAAATTTCAGTCACACTTTTTTTCACTCAGTGCTTTAAAAATATGGCTGTACTGCCTTCTAGTGTTTAAAATCCTGTAAAGAAGTTTAAAGTCTTTAATCATTTTCAATTTACCTTCTCATTTTATATTATCTCATCTCTTATTTCATGTCCATGACTATGTTCCAACACTGTCTATTCTAATTTGTGCTTGCTACAAAAAGGCCTTCTGTTCTGGGATTTTTTTTTTTTTCTTTCCTGAATTCTGCCAGTCCATATTTCATCTCCTCTTATCTCACCTTATTTTTTCTTAGGTCTTGTAAATTTGATGAATTTTTGTATTCTACATGTACTAGATTCAATATTGTTCTCTGCAAATTCATGCCCATCCAAAGCTTCAAAAATCTACCTTAGATGGAAATAAGATCTTTACAGATGTTGTTAAACTGAGGTTATATTGGATTAGGGTGGCTCTTATAAGAATGAGTGTCCTTATAAGAAGGGAATAAATACTGAGACATACACAGAGAAGAAGGCCATGTGAAGAGGGAGGCAGAGACTGGAATGAAAAGACTATAACCTAGGATTGCTGGGACACACCAGAAGCTAGAAGAACATAATGAAGGATTTTTCTCTAAAGTCCTCCAAAGGAGTGTGGCCCTGCCACCACCTATTTCAGACTTCAGTACTCAGTCCTTCTGTGGGTGAATAAATTACTGTTGTTTTTAAGCCACCAAGTCTGTGGTAATTATATGGCAGCCCTAGGAAACTAAAATACTAGATGTGATGCCTTTTATGTTTTTTTTTAATTTATGGACTAAATTTTTGGCATAATGCTTTTATCTTTTCTCTATTATCAATCTGCTGTGTTTTATACTTCTATTTGTTCATCTTGCTTCTTTCTTTTTAGAAGTTTATTAATTTAAAATACACTCTTATTTTCACTTTATTAACCATCACTCAATGAAGTAAGAACATTCATATTCAAGAATGCTTCTCTGTTTACTTTTCAATTGAATTACAATTTATTTATTTTATTACAATAAAACTCCCTTTTTGTTTTTCTTAGAATGTTTGACTTTGCTCCATTTCTAGCATTCATAGTTTTTCATTCCAAGTTTATTATAGTCCATTTTACTTGTGTTCTTTTTTTTTATTTATTTTTATTTTTTTATTTTTTTTGGGGGGGGGTACACCAGGTTCAATCATCTGTTTTTATACACATATCCCCATATTCCCTCCCTTCCTTGACCCCCCCTGGAGTCCCCCCACCCTCCCCGCCCCAGTCCTCTAAGGCATCTGCCATCCTCGAGTTGGACTCCCTTTGTTATACAACAACTTCCCACTGACTATTTTACAGTTGGTAGTATATATATGTCTGTGCTACTCTCTCGCTTCATCTCAGTTTCCCCTTCATCCCCTGCCTCCTCCCATACCTCGAGTTCTCCAGTCCATTCTCTGTATCTGCATCCTTGTTTTTGTCACTGAGTTCATCAGTACCATTTTTAGATTCTGTATATGTGAGTTAGCATACAATATTTGTCCTTCTCTTTCTGACTTACTTCACTATGTATGACAGACTGTAGTTCTATCCACCTCATTACATAGACCTCCATCTCATCCCTTTTTATAGCTGAGTAATACTCCATTGTATATATGTATGCCACATCTTCTGTATCCATTCATTTGTTGATGGGCATTTAGGTTGCTTCCATGTCCTGGCTATTGTAAATAGTGCTGCAATAAACATGATGGTACAAGTTTCTTTTGGGATTATGGTTTTCTTTGGGTATATGCCCAGGAGTGGGATTACTGGATCATATGGTAGTTCTATTTGTAGTTTTTTAAGGAACCTCCAAATTGTTTTCCATAGTGGCTGTACCAACTTACAGTCCCACCAACAGTGCAGGAGAGTTCCCTTTTCTCCACACCCTCTCCAACATTTGTTGTTTCCAGACTTTGTGATGATGGCCATTCTGACTGGTGTGAGGTGATACCTCATTGTGGTTTTGACTTGCATTTCTCTGATGATGAGTGATGTTGAGCATCTTTTCATGTGTTTGTTGGCCATCTGTATGTCTTCTTTGGAGAAATGTCTATTTAGGTCTTCTGCCCATTTGTGGATTGGGTTATTTGCTTTTTTGGTATGAAGCTGCATGAGCTGCTTGTATATTTTGGAGGTTAATCCTTTGTCCGTTGTTTCATAGGCAATTATTTTTTCCCATTCTGAGGGTTGCCTTTTAGTCTTGTTTATGGTTTCTTTTGCTGTGCAAAAGCTTTTAAGTTTCATGAGGTCCCATTTGTTTATTCTTGATTTTATTTCCATGATTCTAGGAGGTGGGTCAAAAAGGATCTTGCTTTGATGGATGTCATAGAGTGTTCTGCCTATGTTTTCCTCTAGGAGTTTGATAGTGTCTGGCCTTACATGTAGGTCTTTAATCCATTTGGAGTTTATTTTTGTGTATGGTGTTAAGAAGTGTTCTAATTTCATTCTTTTACAGGTTGCTGTCCAGTTTTCCCAGCACCACTTATTGAAGAGGCTGTCTTTTTTCCATTGTATACTCATGCCTCCTTTGTCAAAGATAAGGTGCCCATATGTGTTTGGGCTTACTTCTGAGTTCTCTATTCTATTCCATTAATCTTCCTTTCTATTTTTGTGCCAGTACCATACTTCCTTGATCACTATGGCCTTGTAGTATAGTTTGAAGTCAGGAAGCCTGATTCCACCAACTCCATTTTTCCTTCTCAAGATTGCTTTGGCTATTCGGGGTCTTTTGCAATTCCATACAAATCATAAGATTTCTTGCTCTAGTTCTGTGAAAAATGCCATTGGTAATTTGATCGGGATTGCATTGAATCTGTAAATTGCTTTGGGTAGTACAGTCATTTTCACGATGTTGATTCTTCCAATCCAGGAACATGGTATGTCTCTCCATCTGTTTGTGTCGTCTTTGATTTCTTTCAGCAATGTCTTAAAGTTTTCTGCATACAGATCTTTTGCCTCCTTAGGCAGTTTTATTCCTAGGTATTTTATTCTTTTGGTTGCAATGGTGAATGGGAGAGTTTCCTTAATTTCTCTTTCTGCTCTTCCGTTGTTAGTGTATAGGAATGCAAGAGATTTCTGTGCATTAATTTTGTATCCTGCTACTTTACTAAACTCTTCAATTAGTGCTAGCAGTTTTCTGGTAGAGTCTTTAGGGTTTTCTATGTATAATATCATGTCATCTGCAAAGAGTGACAATTTTACTTCTTCTTTTCCAATTTGGATTCCTTTGATTTCTTTTTCTTCTCTGATTGCTGTGGCTAAAACTTCCAAAACTATGTTGAATAATAGTGGTGAGAGTGGACACCCTTGTCTTGTTCCTGTTCTTAGAGGGAATTCTTCCAGGTTTTCCCCATTGAGAATGATGTTGGCTTTTGGTTTTTCATATATGGCTTTTATTATGTTGAGGCAATTTCCTTCTATGCCCATTTTCTGGAGAGCTTTTATCATAAATGGATGTTGAACTTTGTCAAAAGCTTTTTCTGCATCTATTGAGATGATCATATGGTTTTTATCCTTCAATTTGTTGATATGATGTATCACGTTGATTGATTTGCGTATATTGAAGAATCCTTGCATCCCAGGGATAAACCCCACTTGATCATGGTGTATGATTTCTTTAATGTGCTGTTGGAGTCTGTTAGCTAGTATTTTGTTGAGGATTTTTGCATCTATATTCATCAGTGATATTGGTCTGTAGTTTTCTTTTTTTGGGACATCTTTGCCTGGTTTTGGGATCAGGGTGATGGTAGCCTTGTAGAATGAGTTTGGGAGTGCTCCATCTTCTGCAATATTTTGGAAGAGTTTGAGAAGGATAGATGTTAACTCTTCTCGAAATGTTTGATAGAATTCGCCCGTGAACCCATCTGGTCCTGGGCTTTTGTGTGTTGGGAGATTTTTAATCACTGCCTCAATTTCCATACTTGTGATTGGTCTGTTCATGGTTTCTATTTCTTCCTGGTTCAGTCTTGGAAGATTGTATTTTTCTAAGAATGTATCCATTTCTTCCAGGTTATCCAATTGATTGGCATATAGTTGCTTGTAGTAGTCTCTCATGATGTTTTGTATTTCTGAGGTGTCCGTTGTTACTTCTCCTTTTTCATTTCTAATTCTGTTGATTTGCATCTTCTCCCTTTTTTTCTTGATGAGTCTGGCTAATGGTTTATCAATTTTGTTAATCTTCTCAAAGAACCAGCTTTTAGTTTTATTTATTTTTCTTATGGTTTCTTTCCTTTCTTTTTCATTTATTTCTGCTCTGATCTTTATGATTTCTTTCCTTCTGCTCACTTTGGGGTTTCTTTGTTCTTCTTTCTCTAGTTGTTTTAGGTGTCAGGTTAGGTTGTTTATTCGATCATTTTCTTGTTTCTTAAGGTAGGACTGTATTGCTATAAACTTCCCTCTTAGAACTGCTTTTGCTGCATCCCATAGGTTATGGGTTGTTGTGTTTTCGTTGTCATTTGTTTCTAGATATTTTTTGATTTCCTCTTTGATTTCTTTAGTGATTCCTTGGTTGTTTAAGAGTGAATTGTTTAGCCTCCATGTGTTTGTATTTTTTGCAGTTTTTTTCCTGTAATTGATATCTAGTCTCATGGCGTTGTGGTCTGAGAAGATGCTTGATATGATTTCAATTTTCTTGAAATTGCTGAGGTTTGATTTGTGACCCAAGATGTGAGCTATCCTGGAAAATGTTCCGTGTGCACTTGAGAAGAAGGTGTAGTCTGTCGTTTTTGGATGGAATGTCCTATAAATATGAATTAAGTCGAGATGGTCTAATGTGTCATTTAAAGCTTGTGTGTCTGTATTTATTTTCTGCTTGGATGATCTGTCCATTGATGTAAGTGGGGTGTTCAAGTCTCCCACTATTATTGTGTTACTGTCGATGTCCCCTTTTATGGCTGTTAGCATTTGCCTTATGTATTGAGGTGCTCCTATATTGGGGGCATAGATATTTACCATTGTGATATGTTCTTCTTGAAGGGATCCCTTGATCATTATGTAGTGTCCTTCCTTTTCTCTTGCAATAGTCTTTACTTTCAAGTCTAATTTGTCTGATATGAGTATTGCTACTCCAGCTTTCTTTTGACTTCCATTTGCATGGAATATCTTTTTCCATCCCTTTCCTTTCAGTCTATCTGTATCCCTTGGTCTGAAGTGGGTTTCTTGTAGGCAGCATATAGAAGGGTCTTGTTTTTGTATCCATTCAGCCAGTCTGTGTCTTTTGGTTGGAGCATTTAATCCATTTACATTTAAAGTGATTATTGACATGTGTGTTCCAATGACCATTTTCTTAATTGTTTTGGGTTTGTATTTGTAGGTGTTTTCCTTTTCTTGTGTTTCCTACTTAGAGAAGTTCCTTTAGCACTTGTTGTAAGGCTGGTTTGGTGGTGCTGAATTCTCTTAACTTTTGCTTGTCTGGAAAGCTTTTGATTTCTCCCTCAAATCTGAATGAGATTCTTGCTGGGTAGAGTATTCTTGGCCGTAGGTTTCTCTCTTTCAGGACTTTCAGTATATCCTGCCATTCCCTTCTGGCCTGCAGAGTTTCTGTAGAAAGGTCAGCTGTTATCCTGATGGGTTTTCCCTTATATGTTGTTTGTTGCTTTTCTCTTGTTGCTTTTAATATTTTTTCTTTGTGTTTAATTGTCGTTAGTTTGATCAATATGTGTCTTGGTGTATTTCTCCTTGGGTTTATTCTGTATGGGACTCTCTGTGCTTCTTGGACTTGGTGAATTATTTCCTTTCCCATGTTGGGGAAGTTTTCCACTAGAACCTCTTCCAATATTTTCTCAGACCCTTTCTTGTTTTCTTCTTCTTCTGGGATGCCTATAATTCAAATGTTGTTACACTTAATGTTATCACTGAGGTCTCTGAGACTGTCTTCTATTCTTTTTTCTTTTTTCTTTCCCTGCTCTGTGGCGTTTATTTCCCCCATTCTATCTTCCAACTCACTTATTCGTTCTTCTGCCTCAGTCATTCTGCTGGTTATAGCATCTAGAGTATTTTTAATTTCAGTTATTTTGTTATCCATTGCTGTTTGTTTTTCTGAGTTCTTATGAACTGTTTCTTGTACTTTCTCTATTTTGTTATCGAGATTTTGTATCATTTTTACTATCATTACTCTGAATTCTTTTTCAGGCATTTTTTCCTATTTCCTCCTCATTTATTTGGTCTTGTGGGTTTTTTCCTCCTCCTTTGCCTGCATGGTGTTTCTTTGTTTCCTCATGGTTGTCCAAACTTTTGGGGTTGCTTGTCCTGGCGATAGAGGTGTTTATAGAAGACTGTCCAAGCCTCACACTAATGTCCAAGTACTGGATTTAACAAATATTATGTCTAGGAAACACATACATGTATAAGACACACAATTACTGAATCCATTAGGACATAAGGCTCTAGAAAGACCTGACAGAACCCCAGTGTGCTATCAGATATTCAAAGAGAAACCCAACAGAAATTGACAACTGAAACAGAACAAATCAGAGACAAAAGCAAAAGCAAACAAACAACAAATAACACCCTACACATACAAACATCAATCCAGGGAGATTTTGTAAGCTAGGATCAAATATAGAAAAGAGCCAGAGTACCACCAGAGAGAATGGAGATTCTCAGAATGTAATTAGACAACTGTACTAAGAACTAAGATAAAGACAAAAGCCTAATATTAAATACCAAGGCAGTGCGTCATCTGGAGAATAGAGCAAGGAGTCTGAGCAGACCGATAGTGTTGCTTATAAGTATGTTAAGATAAAATAAACTTAAAATGGCTGGAAGAAAGGGGAACAGAAGAGCGTAATGTGGTTGGAAATATGCAAATAAAAAGAAAGGAATAGAAATGTATAAAAGATAGGGATGAACGGAAAGTATGAGAGATATATTGTCCATACTACCAAAAACTTAGCTAGATATAGAAGTATATAAAAAGGCAAAAAAAAAAAAAAGAATAAAAAATATCTTTAAAAAATTATGTTATAAAACTTGTAGATCCCTTAGGGCTAAGATCGTATTTAATAAAGAAAAAAAAAAAAAAAGAAAGAGAGAAGAAGAAAAAAAAACAAAATCCAGAACTGATCCCAGAATGGACCAGTTCAATAGGTATTGATACTACTATTTCTGTTTCCTTAGCATCTCAGCTGTAAGTGTCCTTCTCCTTGCCTTGGGTTTTTTTGCGTTATCCTGTGACCAGCATTGGTTCCTTTATTGTTCGTCTGTAAGCCTCGGTGTGTGGGGAGGGAGAGGGTACAATAGTGGCTCCTTCTCCTGGGAGTGAGTGAGCAGTGGCGCACTGTTGTTTCAGTCAGGCTTGGAGGTGCCTGTTGCAGAGGGCGCTGGTGGCTCAGGCATAAACAGAAAGTCTTAGAGTTGGGCGTCTCTCAGGGTTTTTTTCTTTTTGATGCTGTTGTTGTTTTTTTTTTTCTCTCGGCAGCCTCCCTGCTGCAGGCGTTGCAAGGGGTTTTAATCTAGCCCCGCCTGAGTGCCTGAAGGTGCTTGTTATCCTACGCACACGGCTCCTCCCACCCCCCCCCACCCCCCCCCCCCCCCCCCCCCCCCCGTGAGCCTGCACCCTCCAGCCGCCATCATGGCCAGGCAGCTCTCAGGGACGGGCACTCCTCTCCGCGGACCTCCTCCCTCCTGTCCTCTCGGTCCGTCACCCTACCGGCAACAATGTTTCTCACCCTGAACCAGCTCTCTGGTTCCCACGCTCCCGCTCCCGGACCCTCCGTTCAGCCGCGGATCGATGTCTGGGTCCGGGAACGCTGAGCTGCGCTGCGGACCCTCCGTATGTTTCTCACTCCCTCCCGTCTGCCACAGCTCCGCTGCTTCACCCTCCTTGAGCTGTCGTAGATGCCTCCCTACCGGCTATGTCGGGCTCCCCGCAGCCCTTTCTGGTGTCCGAGGCCGTCTTCTGGTGTTCAGCTGGTTCTCTGTGGGAATTACTGCATCCTTCCGTGCATTCCCAATGCATCTGTGGAGAGGGATGCACTCCACATCTCTCTACTTCGCCGCCATCTTTTTTCTCTCTACTTGTGTTCTTACTGTTTTAATTATAGCAGAAAATTTTCTTTACCATGAAGTTCAATAAATTCAACAATATATACCTTATTTTCTATTCTAGAACATCATGTACTTTTTCCCCTACAATTTCAGTTCTTCATTTCAAAAAGTGTTTTTCTTTCCCTAATATATCTGTGAATATACACTATCTTCAACTAGTCCTATTTTCTCTCAGGGCAAGTAATTATGTTTATCTTGATCTTCTTTACCATTCATAGCTCCCAATGAACTCCACCATAACACAGGTATCATGTGATGACTTGGCAGGTATTGTAGAATAGGTGACTGTGATTAATAGTTTTTTCGTTTTTTTTTTTAATTTTTTAATTTTTTTGGGGGGGGTACACCAGGTTCAATCATCTGTTTTTATACACATATCCCCGTATTCCCTCCCTTCCTTGACTCCCCCCCCCTCGAGTCCCCCCCACCCTCCCTGCCCCAGTCAGAAAGAGAAGGACAAATATTGTATGCTAACTCACATATACGGAATCTAAAAATGGTACTGATGAACTCAGTGACAAGAACAAGGATGCAGATACAGAGAATGGTCTGGAGAACTCGAGGTATGGGAGGGGGCTGGGGGTGAAGGGGAAACTGAGATGAAGCGAGAGAGTAGCACAGACATATATATACTACCAACTGTAAAACAGTCAGTGGGAAGTTGTTGTATAACAAAGGGAGTCCAACTCGAGGATGATTAATAGTTTTAATTATGATTACTGCTCCTCTTCTTTCCACTTTTGATTCTGTTTGGCCTTTTGAGTAAGAAGGATCATTTATACTAAATAAAATAATCTATTTATATATTTTCCTCTAAATCCATCCTTCATCCTTCTTTTCTAGTGTGAAACTAGGTATATAGCTAATCGTATATTTGAGATATATAATGCCGTACAGGATTGACAGTGCTTGATCCAAAGTCTCTCATCAATAAGACAGTCAAGAAAGTCAAAAATCACAAAAATAAATACCATTTCTGAGGAGGCAGCAAGATAATTGTGTCACTAAAGCTGAAGTGCATCTTCCTATTTTCTTGTAGTTTACCAAGCCTGTTTACCACTACTCTTTCTTAATTTACTCTTAACTTACAACAACCTCCCATTCCTTAACATACATAAGAATGATTCTGACCTTTTTAAACTGAAAGAACCTACTTTAGTAATTCCATGAAAATAAAAAAGAAACATTAATCTGAAAGCTTCATTTGATATGGAGGATGTTTTGCAGTAGATAGACCATGATGTGAAATAGTTCAGATAAGATGTTGCTGTAGTTATTCAGGTGAGAGAAATGACATTTTAAATTAGAGGGCAGTATCCAGGATAGAGAGAAATGAGAGAACTACTGTGTTTGACTGATGAATTCATTTATAAGTCAAGGACTCTATTATAAGACAATTTTTAGACATCATTAGTTATTATTATTAGATACAAGATGCCTAATGTTAAGAGCTAACACAGAACAGTCTACATTTTAAGACACTGGAAATTTTTGTAAGAATGGCAATGCCTGTTGTGGAATTTCGCTCTTGGTATTCTTGAAACCAGCACAATGTTGTAGAAATCTAACAAATTAACTGTGATAAATAGACTTAAGCTTTGTTTGTACATCACCTTAGAATGAACTGGCTCTGTACTGAGCATTTCTTATTCTGATAATAGGAATTCCACTTTCCTTTTGTAAACCCCCAGTCTATATATTTCTAGTATTGGCAATCATAGTACCCTACTGCTTGATATAGTAGTGAGCATATGACCAAATAGCAGTTAAGTATGTTTAAACATCTTCCTGCCCACAGGATTTCGACAAAATGGTAGGCACATAATAAAAAGAATATTAGAATATTTTCTGGGAAATTTTAAACAAGATTCAGTGACTGCATTCTCTTTGAGTAATCCTTTAGATTTCTTATATTTCTGGTCCAGAGTTCCTCATTCCTTCAATGCGTAGAGAAAGATCCCCCAAAACTGGGAAGAAGAGGGGAGGAAAAGTCATAAATAGAGTGAAAAAGGTGGCAATGTGATGACTGAAGCAAGATGTTATGCTGATGGCTTTGAGGATGGAAGAAGGTGCATGATCCAAGGGACGCATTTGGAGATGATTAAAAATGGCAATAAAATGGATTATCCTCTAGGGCCTCCAGGTTGAGGTAGTCCTCCCAACACCTTGACTTTAGCTCAGTGAAACTAATTTCAGAGTTCTGGTCTCCAGAACTGTAAGAGAGAGAGAGAGAGAGAGAGAGATCGATCTATCGATGGAATGAACACTTACTTAGTTTTAATGACAAATTTATGGTAAATTTTAATGATGAATTAGAATGCTTCCAATAACTTTCTATACTTTTGAAACTTTTGTTTTATAATGACATAAGGCCTATCTATTCCTTTAAATTTTGCCCTATGTCTTTAGAATTTTATTGAATGAGGTTAAACTTCCAATTTTTCTACCAACATTAAATATTTTGAATATACTTTGATGAGAGTTACAATTATGCACCTTTATTGGGTGATTCTGATTTTCTTTATGATATAGAATATCAATACCTTGTGAAAGTCCAACTAGAAGAGCCAACTGGCCAGCATTCCTGACTAGAATTATAGAGAATATTCATTTTTGAGTGAAAGCAATAAATTGATTCTTTATGAGTGTGTATATATAAATTCTGAAGTGCAACTTCATAGAGCAGAAACAGATGAAGAGGTCAGGTTGTTATAAGCTAATGAGAAATAAATTGCTATAATCAGTGACCTAAAATTGCCTGAAGGATTTCTCTCTATAGTAACAGATTCAGCTGGCAAAAGGTCTTAGTGCTGCTGTTTGAAAGTCCTGTTTGGCATTTGTAATATTATTCTAAAGCTTGATTACATCATGGACAAGTTAATCCATTACAAAGCACTTGCCTGAAGTGATTTGATTTTGATGTTTCATGAGTAGCCAGTTGTATGGGACTAGAAGTATAATTGGCTTATTCCTTACCAGTAGGATGACTCCTTTTCATTCTTTTATAAATCAGTTTTTGCTCTGGTTTTTGGCAATACTATATCATATGATTTGTTTTGTTATTTTATGATTTTTATTTTTCTGCTCTTCTTTTTTGCTTTGAAAAAAGGGTTTATCATTTAGAAGTCTACTAATTTAAACTCACTTTTGACAGTTACTTATTGATGATTTATTTCAAAACTTAAACATTGTAACCTAGGATCAATAGTGTATTTCCTATTTGTTGATTTTTTAGTCACTCATCTTAAATATTTTCTCTGCAACTAGGAGCGATAAAAACTAACTGTTCTTCTATAGATTAAAATTAAAGACAAATAAAACAAAAACTTAAATGAGGAAGTCATTACAGCAGTCATAGGAAACTATGATTTCACTGTAATATAACCAATACTGTTTGCATCATATATTTCCATTTTTCCTCCTATTAGACACAGGGTAGGAATGCAGTTCCTGGTCTTCTTGCATGAGTCATATGACTATATTTGTTCCACAAACAGGATACTTGTTGATGTAACTCACTCTTGCCTTCTATTGCCTTGATGTGTTTCAGAGAGCAATTGCTCTGTCAGCCTGGGTCCATGGGAAAGATCCGTAGAGAATAATCTCTAAATGATCTGCAGTCAACATGTAGCCTAACTGAGAATCAAACATTTATTATTATAAGCCACAAAGATATTGGATTATTTATTACTGCAGAATAACCTAGATTATTCTATCTAGTAGATCCACTATAGATAGATACATAGATACATAGATGATAGAATTATTTTAGTCATGTAAACTGATAGGATAAATCTTTTTCCAGGTACATAATTTGAAATTTAGTCTACTTATGTTTTGCTCTTTGTCTTCTAAATGCAAACTTGAAATAATAATATATCAGGTGTTATTTCACATGACGTAACTCTAACTTTTCCCATTTTAACAAATCTTTTCTTATAGCTCATTATGTATATGGAAACATAATGGGATACATTGTATAAAAAGAAAACTATCAGGGAGCACATAAATCCAAAATCAGTAAGAGGTACAGGGTCATACATGAGTTGCCTAAAAAAATATCCTCTTCCTTCAAAACCTGGGAGCTACACTGATAAAATTTTAGTAAATTCTTCTACTGATATTATTGTAAGGGCTTCTATAAATAGTTCTTAAAACCTCCACAAATATAATTTTCAAGTTCATTTTGGAGGATGAATAGAAATGCATAATTTGAGACATAGAATATACTTTATAACATTTCATAGATATCTTTTTTACTGATTTGGGCTGCAGTTATATATTTTTCACCCTTTTTAAACTTATAAAAATATTTGTTGAAACATCAATAAAATAAGTAAACTTTAATATGTATGTACATTTTTATTTGGACAGCATTTCCACATAAAATGTAAAATGATGTTCAATAAAGAATATAAATGAATGGGAAAAATATTAATTAGAAAGTCTTTGTGTGTGGATAGTGATACAAATGAACCTATTTACAAAACAGGAACAGACTCACAGACTTCCGAAACAAACTTGTGGTTAACAAAGGGGAAAGGTGGGAGTGGATAAATTAGGAGTTTGAGATTAACCTATACACACTACTATATATATAATAGATAATCAACAAGAGCCTACTGTATAGCACAGGGAACTCTACTCAATATTCTGCGATGGCTTCCTAGGTGGTGCAGTGGTTAAGAATCTACCTGCCAATTCAGAGCACATGGGTTCGATCCCTGGTTCAGGAAGATCCCACATGCCGCAGAGCAACTAAGCCCGTGAGCCACAACTATTGAGTCTGCGCTTTAGAGCCCGTAAGCCACAACCATTGTGCCGCAACTACTGAAGTCCACAGGCCTCGAGCCTGTGCTCTGCAACAAGAGAAGCCACGGCAATGAGGAGCCCACGCACCACAAGGAAGAGTAGACCCCCGCTTGCTGCAACTAGAGAAAGCCCATGTGCAGCAATGAAGGCCCAACACAGCCAATAAATAAATAAATAAATTCATTAAAAAATTTATAAAAAATATTTTGGGATAACCTATATGACAAAAGAATCTGAAAAAAATGGATATATGCATAAATATAACTAAACCACTTTGGTGTACACCAGGAAGTAACACAACACTGTACATCAACTGTACCCCAATATAAAATAAAAATTAAATTAAAAAAGAAAGTCTGTGTATATTTTGTGTGTTTTCTACCTAGCATAGATGTTAAAGATAATGTAAATACATTGAAAAAAAGATACTGTAAATAATAATGATTAAAAATTTATCCCAGGTTCTGATACTGACTTGTGTTCTCCTGAAAGAATTATAATATAAAATTTTGGTGAATAAAAATTTAAATTAGAAAGAAGTGACTTTGATAAAAGAGCCAAAGATTTTATTTTCCCCTTCAACGTAAAGAGTAAGTGAAGAGTGAGGAATAATTTATATCAAATGAGTGCTTATGAAGAATTATGCCATTATAACTTTTATATTTATATAAAATTGATATATTTCCATATAATTATGCCAGTTTTAATTTGATATTAATCTAAGAGGAGAGGTGGTACTGCAGGATACATTTAACATTTGTATGTGCTGCCACCTGAATCGATTATCCAACTAGTCATATAAATTCTGGGTAGAAACCACGAGAATCTGTGCACATACATATAAACAAGAATCTTCTTTTATATGAATTGCTTTTAGGGTTTATTTCATATGCTTTCAGTATAGAGAGGTCAAAAGTGGGTTACTCTTTGTCAAAATGTAAATAGAGCTGTGAATAACAAAAGATATGAAATTTCCTCTGTCATGTGATAAATGAGATGATTTTATTTTAAAAATTACTTAAAAGAATATCAAGTGTCCCATTAAACTTGAAAAAAGAGAAAAATAAAATTGAGAATCTGCCTGGTAACGTCCAACTATTTCTAAAACTCAGCACACTATCATTTCAATTTCCCGTAGCCTCTGATTTCTTTGAACTAGATGTGAATCTGTTTCATTTGATTTTTCAAAGGCATATCCTAGGAGTCATGAAGAACAAAGAGCAGAGGGTCTAGGAGCCAAACAGGTACAAGAAGATAAGAATATGGCCTTAGCCAAAGATAGAAAGCGCATTCAAGTCATCCCATCCTTCAAGAGAGTAAGTAGGGACTTCCTAGGTGGTGTAGTGGTTAAGCATCCACCTGCCTATGCAGGGTACACGGGTTCAAGCCCTGCTCTGGGAAGATTCCACATGGCACGGAGCAACTAAGCCCGTGTGCCACAACTATTGAGCCTGTGCTCTAGAGCCCAAGAGCCTCAACTATTGAAGCCCACGTGCTTAGGGCCCCTGCTCTACAACAAGAGAAGCCACTACAATGAGGAGTCTGCGCACCACAATGAAGAGAAGCCCTCGCTCTCAGCAACTAGAGAAAGCCCGTGTGCAGCAACGAAGACCCAATGCAGCCAATAAATAAATAAATAAATTTATAAAAAAGAGAGAGAGAGAGAGAGAATAAGTGGGTGCTAAGTGATCTTCCTGGAGGGTTTTTAGTGAATCAGCAGAAAATATTTGAGCAAATCCAACAGAGGATTTGGAATTTTGGGACCCCATTGTCTGTCTCCTAATGCCAATATCTGAAAGAGTGATACAGAGGAATTCTCTTTCAAAGATTGAACCACTTGAACAAGCTACTTCCTGTTAGTGTGTGGGTCTAATGGCTAGGAGATTGGCTTAATGGTAACAAAAACATTCTTTGGTTTTCTTTGCCAGGCTTAACATTATTTTGTAAAACAAACCAAAACCAAAACCAAACCAAAACAGACAAAAAAAAATTGCCTTAAAATTTTAGATTTCTATTAAATTTGCATTTAGAGAATACCTGGTTTCAGGTATTTGTGTCTGTCCTGGGGTCTGTCCTGTACACCAAGTCCTTGACTTAAATGCTTAATTCTGTTAATGAAATAGTGAAGTGAAGATATAGTGATTTGTAGTGATTTGTCACTTATCCATGGATGGCATCCAGACAAGTGGGTATTAGTATTTATGAGGAAGGAAATACAAAGTCCTGTGAGGCACAGGGAGGTTCCTGGGAAACACAATTTCTTCCAGTTGCTGGTTACTTCCTCTCTAAATTTATTTCCATCTGTGTTTTTCACTTACTGTGCCTTAGCTTATATTAAACTTAACTTTGTCCCAAAAGTTTGGGTTTTCTAACTCTGCAAGGCATACACATTTTGAAATTTCCTCCCTTATTTTTTCTGTCTTAAGCTAAAACAGCAACCATTAACTGGAATGTGTTTCCTTACCTTTGTAATTTCATAGCGGACAATGTGATGAAATTTATCTTGTTTGTGTATAAATTCAGTAAAAGCTGATAAAATTAGCAAATTAATCCATTATTCTGATATTTTTATATTAAGCCCTTAAAGATCCAGCCTCAGTTCCCACATTTTCTGTCTCTCATGGAACTGAAAATGATAGTTTAACCAGTAGCTTTTTCACCACATTACAATGATCAATGATCTCTCAGGAAATAAATGGGAAAGACTCACTCACTGTGTCAATTACACACTGACAAATTCCATCATTTAGGGTATGTCACTTGCAAAACAATTTTTCCAGATTTTTATTCAGGGTGTTTTTTTAATTAAAGAGATAGGAATATAATTTTGGTTTAAATTAGTTACTGTTCTTTCAGCTGAAGATCCAAAAGTTGAGGGGAAAGTCTCTCACTCAAAGAAGCTTAACTAGTCTTAGAGAAGGCTTCTGATTGCCCTTGCATGGGTCTTGAGACAATTACTTGATAAATAAATAAGACAATTCCTTATTGAGCACTCTCCGTGCCCAACAGAACAGAAGGAAATGTCACGTATTTGAGGGTTTCCCTAGGTATCCTCTTTTCTTCCTCTCCTAGAAAGAATAACTGTGTTTTGTTAGCATACTGAGGGATAAAGTGTTGAAAAGCATGAAAAATGATGTCTTCTAGATTCTTCTTTCTCTTCACTATATCTGCTTTTAGTTTGTATTTGTTTTAAGCAGAAAATGTAAAAATTACATTTTAATAAATTGTAATAAGGGTAAGAAAGATAACTTTTACAAAAAGGAAAACCATTTATTTTTGTATTTTAAAGTTATTACTGCATCTAAACATGTTAAGCTTATTAATGTTCATAAATTTTCTTTAGAATTTAATAGTAATATAACGCAAGGTTATATTTGAAGTCTCTGTTAGTAGATATGCTTTATTAAATTTCATGTATCAATTTCCAATTTTTCACATTTTCTTTTTTGTCTAAATGTCCTATATTCTATTAAAAGTTGACCTCTGCAATTAAATTTTTATGAAAATTCTGGTTTGGTTACTTAACCCTGGCTTAATTCCTATTTCTTCTACTGCCTATTACTCTAGACTACCATGTTGTTTTTTCGATTTTTTAGTTGACGTCTATTATTTTTCTTATTGTCTAACTCTTTATTTGTGTTAGGATTTTTCTTCACTAAATTCATGGAGGAAAAATCTTCATACAAGCTGTTTGAACAATTGACTGAATTTTTGTTGCTCATTCTGTAACCTTCTGAAGAAGTAGGCTGAGACCAGTGCTTTATAAACAACAACAACAAAGACAGTGAATAATTAAGAAAATCACCTGGTTTATATTGTCTAAAATAAGCTAATATTAAACTATATGTTTTAAATTAGAAATTGCAGAGAATATTCCAATAACATTTATATATAAGAAATGCTACTCGCTAACCCTATTTAAAACACAGACTTTGTATTTTTCACACTCTGATAGATCCAACTAATTTAACATTGAGCTCTGGGAAAGTTTTAGATTAAGCCCCAATACTACTTTCATATCTGCTCTCATTAGATTTTATTTAATTTTTTCAAACTGAAAGTATTTTTATTACATTTACAAAACCAGTGGGTTTAAAAATAATGGATACTAATTGTCTGAGGCCATAGCTACCTAAAATGGGAAATATATTACCAACAGTTTAGATTATTATCAAAAGAAAGACAAGTATATTTATATCAACTCTTCTGTGGCATAGTAAATAAAACAAATCAGAGTAAGTGGCATGTTAGCAGTAATCTCAACAAAAAAAAAAAAACAAAATTAACAAAAAAAATTATCAGGTAAAATGTAAACATGTCAAGAAAGCTGATTTTAAAATACAATTTTAGTAACACAAGTGCTTCTTAAAAGAAATGCCAAGACTGAGGCAACAACAGTATTTTGTTTTGCAAAGTCAGAGTGACTGCAAAACCAAAATTAGAGCTATCCTTCAAAATAAAATATTAGTAATGAATTGCATCATATGGAGTTTTTTTTAAAGGAATCTAAACTTTGTGTATATATGTGTGTACATACATAGATATTTATACATGTGTATGCATACACACACATATATACAAACACACATCAGACAAGCACTTATATGAAGAGGATGAAATGTAGTACCCAATACTTTAATAGATCATGAAATTTATATGCTTATGTCCAATTCTGTTATCTGACACTTCTTCAAAACCCAAAGGACATGTATTTAACCAGAGAGTCTGAAATGCAAATGAAGTTCTGACAGCCTTAGATCAAAGACAGAAGTAAGGATAGAAAACTTCTTCAGTAAGTCTCCAAGGAAGAAGTCAGAGTTATATAAACAGCTAAAGTATAATATTTCCACGTCACAAATTGTGCTAAATTTATCCTTGGCAGGAGAACTCAGAGGTAGCCTTAAGCCGAGACAGTAAATTGGTTAAGAGACTTGCATTTCCTTAATACATATGACATAAGGATATTCTACTTAGTACCCATGGCAAATCTCCTTGATAAGGTATAAGCTCAAAGATACTACCATCAAAAGGATTTTGACTCCTTGGGCTCAGGATACAGAATCCTGAAATGCTTATTTGAATAACTTACTGATTGCTAATTCAGAAGAAACAAGTTAATACTTACATTAGTGAAAAGACCGAATTAGAGATGGTTGACTAAAATTCATTAAAAAAGCAATCAACTTTGAAGTCTGCTTTTGGAACCCTTGTTGTTAAGAGAAGGAAAAGGGGGAAATCCTGATTTAATTCTGTCTCTCTCTCTCTCTTTTTTGAATTTAGAGTGTAATATATCATTTCCATTAGGAACCAGAGTAAAAGACATGTTCCTCTTAAGTATATTAATATGAAAATACCCTTCATTTACCCAGCTGAAGAAGAGTGTTTAAATATTTGTATATGTCCCTGAAATGTAAAAGTTTAGATGTGAAATAAAATTGGAATAAAACAATAAACATATCAAAATTTAAAAGTCATATTAATACACATATTGCATCTTATATGTCCACATGCATGGATGCTAATCACTATTTATAGTTAGGCTCATTTATGTGGTAGACTGTAAAGAAAATTACTTTAGATATGGAGATTTTCTCACACATTTTGATGAAGTTCTCTGAGCTAAATCTCAATTTTTCCATAGTCAAAATAGTGGAAGTTATATTTCATGTCTGAGTGTTTTAGAATTGGTGCCACTTACTAAAATACTTTTGTGAAACTAATTAACAGAATGATTCCCAATATCTATTTTGATTTCAGAAAGAAACATGATTTAGTAACAAATAACTCAATTCTTCCTTTCACATGTAAGTAATAATTAATAGTGTTGTCCAGAAATAGAAAAGTAGATCCCTTTTCAAATTCATGCTGAGTTCCAGGTTTCAAGATGGTTCAATGAGCACAAGCTGCCATCACACTGTGCCAAACACAGAAGTGAACAAAAAAAGTTTAGCCTAAGTGACTATCCACTCCCAAGCCAGGAAAATTATCAGGTGGCCAGACAGTGTGGGATTCCAGTGGAGATGAAAGCAAGCAGGGTAGAGTGAAACAGCCCTGAGAATGACAGTCAGAGCCTCTGGGAGAAACCATGGCCCAAGATGGGCACAACACAGAAAGAGCTTAGCTCCTGGGGTGGTGGGAGCCAAGAGCTAAAGAAGCTAAGAGGCAGTAGGCAGAGGACTGCTTGGAAAAGCAAAATGGTGTTTGCACATGCTGACTCTCTCCTGAGGCAAGACAACTCCCTAAGGAGACCCTGTCTAAGGGCACAAGTGGTGCCTATCCAATGGGTAATGCCAAGGAGGACAGCAACAACTGAGCAATAGTAATATCAGACAAAATAACATAAGGAAAAGAATCCATACATTTAATGCTGGTAAGAAGGCAACCCAACAATAAATACAGACTATAATGATTTTAATACAATTTAATACAACATACTAAAATAACAAAATACATTACAGTTAAATTGTTGAGAAATATATCACAAATCCACAACCATAGTGAGAGATATTAATACAACTCTCTCTCTCTCAAATAAAGAAATCAAGACAAGAAGTAAATAGCGGTTGAGCAACTTGATGAATGAGTTCAAGGTAATAGATTAATTAATTCATTGAAAAATATTTATTGAGCACCTACAGTATACCAGATAGCACTGTAACACTGTGGAGACAACAGAGAACAAGATGAACATCCCATTGGGCAGAGCAGACATTATAAAGCTGTATATGCAGTAGCGTAATAGTTAAGGACACAGACTATGAAGTCAGTTATTCTGGGATCACATGTTACAATGTAAAGGTAGGTAACTTACTCTCCTTGAGGTATAGTGTCCCATACATAAAGTAGGATTTGTTATGGTATTGACCTCACAAAGCAATTGTAAAAATCAAATAGATCAAATAAGATAATATTTGGAAAATCAAATAGATCAAATAAGGATAATAACAATTTCCTTTGTTAGAACAAGGATTACCCCATGATGAACACTTAATAAACTTATGTGTCAAGGTTTCATTTCAGCACTTACATATATGTATACATACGCTTTTGTGTGCGTAAATATATGCACAGTACTTAATTTTCTACATACGAGGCACAAAGGTACAACATACAGTTTTGTCAACCAAATGTGTATAGCAATGGGAAGAATAGCTGTATTCTGACCCCAGTGAAATATGATGATAAATCAACATCATCCAAAAGATACTGAAATCTTACCAAATGACTGAAAATACTACGCACAAAGAAAACTGACTTTTAAATAACCTAGATACTGTGATATAGACATAAAACAATTTTAGTGTGTGTCAAGCTGGATGGAAAGACTGGAGGATGGACAGTCCATGTGGAGGGAAGGGGTATCAGAGGTAAATAATAATCAGACCATCAGAGGAGAGGCTTTCATTATGAGAAGGAAAATCATGACAATAATGGTTAAACATGAATAGGAAACATTTACTGGATGCGAATACTTACTATGTGTTTGGGATAACTTAATGCTTTATATAAATTGGCACATTTAATTATTAAAAATTTTAGTCACTTAGGTAATATTATTATCACCATGCTACTGATGAGGAAATTAAGGCACATACAAATTATCTAAGTGGCTCAGGCACAATGAATTTATGTAACATACTCAGAGGCAACACACCATGGAAAATGGCAGGGTTAAGATAAGAAATCAACTCAGGCTGGTTCTAAAGATCTCACCCTCACTCTTAATCACTGTGAGATACAGCTACTTATTCTAATACAGAAGTTCTTCTATTATATACATTCACAATACTTGCTTTAAAAGCAGAAACTGACACTTTGCTCTGCTTTCATCATGTTAGATACTTTCACAATCCAAGAAAAAAAATAAACATTTTCACATTAAGATAAATACATAATAATAAAGTCATCTGGTCTGGTTCTGGTCCCCAAAATAACAAATACTTGACCTTGTCCCATTGACTTGGACTTCTTAGGAATAACAACTTTATTCTTGATTTTGTTATATCTCTGGATATGTATATTTATGAATATAATAAGTATCTGTGAAAGTGGCTCTTTTCCTGCTATGAACAGAGTGGTGAAAATCTCAAGTTTGGCATTTTTTTCCTTTTGCTTTTATTTTTTTTCCTCTTTTTTTAATCTTTTTTTTCTCCTTTTTCTTTTAATATCACTATTTTTAAAATATTTTTAACTTAGAAAGCCAATTCTTTGGAACTTTAACTTCTTTGTACTCTTTGTTGATGATGTTTGTTTCCTTAAATGTTTTCTGATTGAGTCTTTTCTTGTCTTTGCCTTCCTTTGGCTTTGCGTGTATGTGTGTGTATGTGTAGGGTGGGAGAGAAATAGATAATGGGATCAGAACATTTAGGGCCCCCTTTCTGGCAAGAAACATCAGGACAAAATAATATATTATTTAATCTCATCAGTTAGTCTTTACATAAAATATATTGTCTCATCATTTAATCTTTATGAAAATTCACAATATTGACATGGATCAAGAGTTTCACACAAATGCTTTGGGCATAAAAATATTTTGTTCATTCAAATGTATAGTAAATTGCATCTCTTTGTGAGATTAAGAAAGTTGAAGGATACAGAATATTGATAATCCTGTGAACTAAGAGAAATTGCCTGTTAAAAGACTAATCACAAAAAATTAAAGTTACCATGCTCTATCATTTACAATAAGTTGCAGATCTGTTTTGTCTTCCTAGTAATCAATGTAAAGGTATAAGTATGTTTTTTGTCAAGTCCTTTTACTTTAGAGCCTGTCTTTAAACATTTCTATATAACCTTTAACCCTATGAATTGTGTTAATTTAACCATTTGTAAACATGTTTATGGTAGATAAAGCTGCTCAGCAAGAATTCCAGTTCTCCCCTTTCTGGACACCTGGGGCATTTGCAAGAATCTTGCTCTGTTAAAGTGAGATGATACATGTGTCACCCTGGCTGGGCACAAGCATTTAATTCTGATATGAGTGTGTCTAGCACCCTCTTTCCTGCTGCAGCCACAGTGGAAGTCTGCATTGATAAGGAAGTGAAACAGATTCTCCTGTGGCAGATGGCTACCCTGAATGTCACATGGAATTGCAGCAATCTATATATAAGCAATAAATACACTTTTGTTATTTAAACCACTGAGTTCTGAGGTTGTTTGTCATAGCAGATTAACGGTCTATCCTCACTTGTAGATTATTTTATAGAATTTCCTCAAGCTATGAAAATATTTATTGTTAGAAAGAATGTTATTTTAGGAAAAATGCATCCTGTTATGCATTTAACTAGATGACCTCTCTAGTGGTTTAAAAATAAGTCTTTGTCTCCTATGTTCTCTCAACACAAACTTTGTTTAAAAAGCTCTGAGCAGGGAATTAAGGAAACAGCAGTTCAGAGAGTGATCATTTATGTTTCTACTGGCAGCAAAAATGAAGTTATACCACTGGGTATACCTGATCTACACACAACTGTGAAATTTGGTAACTTCTACAAGAGATAAACTGATAACTATAGACACACATCCATACACACACAGACAAAAGCATATGCAAGTATTCACTCTAATTTTTAATCTAACAATGTACCTAAACATATTTTCCTCCCATGCTTTTAACCATATTATTAAGTCTAAATGAATGGACAGTTGTAATAGAAATGCTAAGTAAAGATTTTTTGGAAAAAGAGAATTGCTGTAAAGTAGGTGGGGTTTTGTGATTTATTTTTTTTTTAAGAATATTTGTGTCATGGACTTCTTTGAGGCCATTTGAAGCCTAAGAACGCTCTTTGAGAATAATGTTTTTAAATGCCTACAGTTAAAATTTCAGGATTACAAAGAAAATTACATCCAATTAGATTAGGATTACAATTACACTGAACTAGAGTTACCAAATTTTAAAAACAAATGTGTATTATCTTATGCTTTTTAATTAACACAATAATAAGATTTATTGCATGCCTAGAAACACAATTTCAAAGCAGTGATATCTACAAAAAGCATTTAAAAATATATATTCCATCTGCCTGTGATATAAAATCACCTGTGTTTTCTATTGGCGACAAACAAAAGCATTGCTAATGCTACTGTCTTTTTATTTATACATATACCTGAAATAAGCACACATTCTAGTTGAAGATTAGTGAATGTAAAATATATTTTCATGTATTCCAATTATTTATCTCTGTGTATTAGAACCTTCCAAAACTTACTGTCTTCAAAAAATTTTTTAATATTTTCTCTCTCACAGTTCTGTGATTTACTGCACTCAGTATGTCTCTCTTACTTAGTCTTGTGAATGCTATAGAGAGCTAAGTTGGGATAGTTATCTGATTTGCCTATTGCTCAGCTTTGGTTTCTCCTGTCATGATGACTGCATTCCAAGAAGGAAGCTTCCAAGAAAAGCTTCCAATACCTAAGCAAAAGTTGCTAATGTTCTTTTAACCTAGTGTCAGAAAACTCAAAGTGTTACTTACACCCCAATTTATCGGTCAACTAAATCCTTACTAGAATGAAGGAAAGAAGAATTAAGATCCATGTCTTGATGGAAGCAATTTTAAAGCATTTGTGGTGAATAAATTCTAAATTCTAAAATTCATGCTTTTCCACCACACTACCCAGGTTCACAGATGCCTTGAATTCTATCCCATGGACTATGAGCTCAAGAACATCCCCCCAATGTAAAGAAGGATACGATAGCAGCTATTTTGCAAAACTTTCAAGTTTTAGAATTGGCAGCTGGAAAGGAAAATTGAATAATAAGTAAGATCTTCTAAGGAATATGTTGGTGGGAGGTGACTGTGGAAAACAGAAGCATTCTGTACTTTTAGTTGTACTGTTATGTACTGTTTATTTAGGTACAAATAAAGTCAACCTAAAATTAGATAAATGAAATATGTGCTTGATTATCAGTATCCATGAGGGGAAAATAACTCTTAGGGAAAAAAAGAGGAAAAAATTAGCAGCTTCACCAAACCAGACAAGTTAAGATTACGAAAGAGGATGAAACAGCAATGTAAAATAAAGATTAAACATAATGTAAACTGAAGGAATAAATCACTGAGTGTGTTACTTCATAATAAAGAAGTTGAAGTTCCATAATAAAAGACAAAAGTCATCATTTGCGGGTGGGGGGTGGGAGCAGAATTGTGTATTGTTATGCAGTTCTCAAGGACAGACACTTGAAATGATTAGAAAACAAGTTTGAAAATAAATATCTGGGCAATGCGAAGAATTAGATATTTTTAAAGACTCGAGGACATGGAGGGTTGAATCTGTGTGCACTGTTGCACACAGCATAATGGTGTAACCACTTTGAAAAACACTTTGGCAATTTCTCATCAAGGTAAGCATATACTTACTATATGACCACTAAGTACTCCTCAGTGTTTGCAAAGGTGATATGAAAATTTTATGTCAAAGCAAAGATTTCTACTCAGATTGTTCATATCAGCTTCCTTTAAATCAGTCAAAGAATTAGATACAATCCAATGTTCATCACATTATACATGGAAAAGCAAATGTTGTTATATCCCATACAGCAGAATAGTCAGCAATTAAGAAGGACAAATTACTGACACATACACCAGCTTTAATGAATCTCAAAAGTATTATGTTCAGTGGAAGAAGGTAGACAAAAAGACCAGATAGTGTATGATTCTGAGAAAAATCAAAATTTTAGCAACAGAGAGTTGATCATATGTTACTCAGGACTAGAAGTAGAAGAGGATTTACTATAAATGATGATGGAAACGTTCTATATCATGATTGTGCTATTTTAAAAAAATTCAATAGCAGAGTAAAATCAAATCGATTTTACTGTGCCCTTTAATACATATTAATATGTATATATACATGAATTATATATATGGAGAATTTTATACACACACACACAGACACACACACAGACACACATACATTTCTGTCCTCTACCCCCACTCACTTGCCCAAATGGAGAATTAGAAAAGGAGAAACTTAGCATTTGTATTCAGGGCCTTTCCTCTCCCCTTCCCCTACTGGGAGAAAGATGCCCATTCTACCTACCAGGAGGAAGCAACATTTGTTCCTATGGAGGCAAGCTTGCCTAAGCCCTACACAGCCTAATCCTAGAGTTAGTATTATGGAATCCACTTGCCACAATGATAAACTATATTCAGTCCCAAATATTAGAGATACCACTAATAAAAGTGATATTTAAATATCTACCCGCTTTATTCGTTCTAATTCTCAGTTGGGTCAAAATCAGATGAGGGAAGAGGTCTTGGGTAAGGTCTTAACCACTCTCAAACTCTCCTAACATTTAACGTATAAATTTGGCATTCAAGATTTTTAAAATTAGAATTGAGGAAACAAATATGAACAGTCTCTTGGTGGTTCAGTGATTGCATGTGTGTGAATATAACTATAAATACATGTATATATGTGTGTGTTTATTAAATTTTATTAAATTGCTGTAAGAAGGAGCAGAGAGTTAAGGCATCTAAGATGCAATTGCCAGTTTGCTCAGCAAATAGTTGAAGCAATGCACTATTGACTATTCTTAGCATTTATGTGCTACCTCTAAGCAGGTAATATGCTTACCTAAGTCTATTAAATATCCCATGTCCAAAATGAAAAGAATAAGAAATAAAGGAATTTGAAGAGGGAAGTGAAAAAAATAATCTATAGACTCTAATAAGTGTTATGCAGAAGTAACAACTTGTTGAATTTAAAATGCAGTATAAATAGATAATTGACAATAAAATAGATTGATCCTATAGCTTTTTCAGATGCCAACCCAAATGCTCTTCACAGAGACTTCTGGGATCCAGCTCAAAATAATTTTAATGCTGTTTCCATGAATCTTTATACAAATTTTATAACACTTATTGCAAGATATCTGGTATAATAGTGATTTATGTCCATACCATATAAACTCTATCAGATTACAAACTTAGAGAGGTTACAGTGCATATTTCAACAAAATAAATCATGATCTAATAAAAACTTACTGATAAATGCAAATAATATATAGGTCAATTTTTTCCCTAAATGTATTTATGATTGATTCTTTATAGCTCCTTGAATGAATACTGAGTGCCATAAATTTTAAAAATTTAAGAATTAAGATTGGTGAGTACAATAAGTCAAAAAAATTACAAAGCTTAAGTGATAAATGAGTCAATGAGAAGCTGAAGAATTCAAAATATGTTAAACTAGAATAATCCCATCAATGTAGGCAAGAAATCATATTTGGAAATGTTTATATAATCTGGTAGTTAATAAAGTTTAACACAAATGTGAAATATTTAACAAACTATAGGGATGCATGTTTATCAAATGTGTGAAAATGCACTTTCTTGAGTGGCCTACACTTAAATATCTAAGTTTTACATAATTCTTAAGTAAAAAGTACATTTTGAAATATAAAAAACCTTAACATTTAATAAAGTTTTGATAAAAACTCTCAACATTTCATGTATTTTATCTGAATATTTAACTCATCTGTGAAACAGAAATACTTGGAAACAATGCTGAAGTTAAGGGGAAAAAAGTCATTATAAACTTGAGAAGATAGTTTGTGTATGACCCATGCCACTGTAGCCTCAGAGTGAGGTAAAAATTGTAGAACTGAGATGAATTAAGACATCTACTGATATTGTGTTTAGAGTTATTTGTGAAAATAATTTTTTATTCTTGATATTAATTTTAATTTTTAAAAATGGGCTCCGAGATCTCAACTACATGATGTTGGAACATTAGTTAGTTGTTTCTAAATTCCCCAGTGAGTTATTACAAAGCACAAGACAGGATTTAGTTTGGCCTTATCATTAGTACTGTTTAGTGCTCTATCTTCATATTCCATAATAACATGTAAGTGTAAATAATATCAAGAATATCATTCTCAAATATATGAATAAAAACTATATTTCTATGAGACAAGTTTTATAATTCTATAAAACTTATATTTCTATAAGACATTAGCAGAC
Source organism: Hippopotamus amphibius kiboko (assembly GCF_030028045.1). Taxonomy (NCBI): domain Eukaryota; kingdom Metazoa; phylum Chordata; class Mammalia; order Artiodactyla; family Hippopotamidae; genus Hippopotamus; species Hippopotamus amphibius. Next base: position 110,600,839 of record NC_080193.1, read on the forward strand.
ATCCAAAAGGAGTGTGCTCTTAAAAGAACTCCTTAAACTTACCTAGTTTGAATATTTATGCAATTATAAATCAGGAAGAAATATAGTAAATTTCATTGCCAATTGCTACAATATATGCAATTACAAAAACCAATATCCTGTTTCCACTTATTTACATGTGATAAGTAATAAAAATAAAAATTCTATTACATAAAACTGGATGAAAGATTGTCCTCCTAAACTGGATGCTCTTTCTAAATACCTTAAGAAAGTTGATCAAAGTTGGAGGCTTTTGATTTCATCAATTAAGACTACCAACACAAAATTGTTTTTAAGAGATTATATCTAAATATATTTTGTAGCAGACATTATATTTCTATTATGTGTTTTTCTATCCAAAAGACAGAAAAAAGAAAAAGAAAACCAAAGATAGTATATTAAGACTTCTATTTAATCCTGTGACTACCGATGAAGCATCTTACTAGACATTCTCTGTTCCACTTTTCCTGTGAAGTTACGGCACTGATGAGTTGTTCGAAGCCTTTCCCGTCACCTTTAATTCTCTTGCTTCCTTATCTTTTGACTGTCCTGTTTGGCAAATCTCCAACTCTCTACTAAGTTAAACAATTAACTCCTCTTTTCTTAAACTTACACAGCTGGATAATAGAAGAAAGGAAAATTTATAGCAAAGGCGGTAAGTACCCACAAGAATCTATAGCCTGTAACAATAGTAATTATTCCCTTTTGCCATAGAAGTTGTTCCTAAACCTTATCGCCCTTTTAATGCCTACTCACTTGCTTTTCACTTAATTTTTTAAAAGAAGGATTTCTGGATAAAAAGCCCTGATCTTTCTCTACCATCTAGAAACCTATCTATAACCATTTTTCTTTCTTTTAACTAAAGTCTAGGAAGAGGTTTAGCATCCAATACTCCACCCATGCCCAGGGCTTATTCTTTCTTTTTTAAAGCAGTCTTAGGTTCACTTTAAGATTGAAAGGAAGGTACAGAGATGTCCTATATTCTCCCTGGCCACATATGTGCATAGACTTCCCTGCTACCAACAACCCCCACCGAGTAGCACATTTTTTTACAGTTGATGAACCTACATTGACTCATCATTATCACCCAAATTCCCTAGATTACATTACGGTTCACTCTTGGTGTTATATATTCTGTGGGTTTGGACAAATGTATAGTGACATGTATCCATTATTATAGTATCATACAGAGCCGTTTTACTGCCCTAAAAATCCCTTGTGCTTAGCCTATTCATCTCTTCCTCCGCCCTAAGCTCTGGTAACTACTGATCTTTTAACTGTCTCCATAGTTTTGCCTTTTCTAGAATGTCATATAGTTGCAATCATGCAGTATGTAGCCTTTTCAAATTGGGTTTCTTTTACTTAGCAATATTCATTTAAGGTTTCCCCATGACTCTGTAATTTAATACATCATTTCTTTTTGCTGCTGAATAGTATTTCATACCATAGTTTATTCATCTATTCACCTATTGAATACATCTTGGTTGCATACAAGTTTTGACAATATTAATAAAGCTAATATAAACATCAGCTTGCAGGTTTTGTGTGAACATAAGTTTTGAACTTCTTTGAGTAAATACCAAGAAATGTGATTGCTGGAACATATGGCAAAAATATATCTGGTTTTGTAAGAAATTGCCAAATCACTTTCAAAGTGACTGTACCATTTCGCATTTCTGCCAATAGTGAATGAGAGTTCCTATTGCTCCAAATCCTCCCCAGTATTTGGTGTTGTCAGTGTTCTGGATTTTTGGTGTAAGTGATCTGGATTTATCCTATTCTAATAAGTGTGTAGTAATATCTTTTTGCTTTAATTTGCATTTCCCTGAGGACATATGATGTAGAGCATCTTTTCATGTATTTATTTGCCATCTGTATATCTTCCTCAGTGAGGTATCCGCTAAGGTCTTTGGCCCACATTCAAATTAGGTTGTTGGTTTTTATATTGTTGAGTTTTAAGTGTTTATATTTTTTTGGTATATTTTGAATAACAGTCTTTTATCAGGTATTTATTTTGCAAATATTTTCTTCCAGCCTGTAGCTTATCCTATTATTCTCTTGATACAGACTATCATAGAGCAAAAGTTTTTAATTTTAATGAATTCCAGCTTATCAATTCTTTCTTTAGCATGTGTATATATGTCTCAGCCTGTGTATTCAAGGGTACGTCACCCCTTTGCCTTTTGGAAGTGAGCTTCCCTCAAGATCTTGCCTCTGATGTCATATCTAAAATATCATCACCAAACACAAGGTCAAATAGATTTTTTCATATGTTATAGGATGTTTATATTTCTGTGTTTACATTCAAGTCTATAATCCAATTTGAGTTAATATTTGTGAAAGTTAAATAAATAAATCTATTCATAGACTTTTTATTTTTTGCATGTGGATTTTCAGTCATTCCAGTACCATTCATTGAAAATACTATCCTTGCTCTATTATAGTACCTCTTCCTCCTTTGCCAAAGATCAGCTGACAATATTTATGAGCTTATTTCTGGGCTCTCTATCCTGATACGTTACTTTATTTGCATCATCTTTCCCCTACTCAGGGCTTTTTATTTTACGTACTCAAAACTGTTGTCCTTCTGTCTTTGCAATGGACATGGCCTGTGTCTCTATTCTTCCATATCTTCACTGTCCCCATATTTACTCTTTCCTTGCTGCTTATAAGATTGCTCATATTTTTCTTGTCTTAAAAAAATACCCCCTTATCCCTTAACACTAAGCCACACAATAATTTCTTTTCACAGTCTATTTTCTCTCATTCACCATTCACCATTACAGGCTAGTTCCATGAAACTTGTAATAGCCTCATCACTGCTGGCTTTCACGTAGGTACTTCTATGCTTTTGACCCACACCCATTTTAGCCGTTGACTTAGCTAAGTGTTTCTTCATAAAATTTACCTTACCTATATTTATTTTCTTCAGGGTCTATGTAAACATTTGCCACTCCTCAATTCCCTTTGCAAAATCATCTGCCTCCACCAGCATCTTAAATGTGAGTATTCCTCACTGACCTATCACTGGCCTTTCTTTTCTCTTCCTTTCACTCATTCTTATTCTTACCATGTCATCCATTTCAACTGAATTTATTTGATGATTCCAAACACATACCTACTGGGGAGGAGATATGTTTATATCCTGATATTTCCTTTAATGTGAAAAGATACCTCATTATATTAACACTTCTGGCTTTTCTCCCCACTCACTTGCCCAACTGGAAAATTAGAAAAGGAAAAACTTAACGTGTATTCAGGGCCCTTCCTCTCTCCTTCCCCTATTGGGAGAGATGCACACAAGGGGACCCATTCTACCCACAAAGAGAGGACTTGCTCTTGTGGAGGAAGATCTGTCCAAGTCGTACACTGCCTAATCCAGGAGTTAGTATTATGGAGTCTACCTGCCATAGCTATAAATAACAAACATTCTCAAATATTAGACTTATTAATAAAGATGATGTTTAAATATCTATCTGCTTTAGTCATTGTAATTCTCAAATGGATTAAAATCAGTAGAGCCAAGATCTTGAGCATTCTCTACCCTTCCCCACAACATTTGATGTAAAAACATGGCATTAGTATAAAGAGGCTCTGGTGGCCACTGCATGTGCTTTTGGACTTGAACATGGTAGGTTTAAAGCATTTTATTTGATTATTACTGTATGAAGTTAGGCTTCAGGGTGGCTAATTGAGCTCCTTTGCCATTTGCTCAAAGACCCTGGCTCTCCATTCTGTCTTCTATATGTCAACTTCTTCCTCGTTTTGGTGTCCTTCATCATTATGATTTAGCTGCGCACATCAACGAGGGCTGTGAAATTCCTTGATGCACAAAAGAAACCATAAGTCTTTCCTCCAATTGATCTCTTCAGTGTAATATTGCCAAGCATGGGCCATGTGTCTACTTCTGAAAGAATAACAGTAAGGTAATTCTTGTGTTAACTGATGTCAGTCATGGGCTCATGACTCAGAGAGATACAATCTAAACTGTTTAGAGGAATCATTCCCAAATGAAATGCTGTGATTGCATTATAGGTATGTTGAGCTATTGGGTCTTCTATGCTCAGAGGTGCTGAACAGAGCCTAGTCAATGGAGCTTCACCTGGTTATTCCTACTGAGAGCAGCTTCAGCCATTTACCCTAATGTATCCTGAAATTCTATCCTATTGCATGTGTGTGATGATTAAAAAATAAAATTTGGGAAGTCTTGGATATTTAGAACAATTGAGATTTATCCCTGCTAGAATCAGATTTACCTCTCTCAACCAAAATGACAATGTTTTAAAAAGTAGGTAACTGAATAAAATAAGAGCTGCACCAGGATGTAAGTAAGAGTTTGGTGGGAATAAGTGTTGAGTAAGCAAATAAAAGTATCATCACACTTTCAGAATTTTTTTCCTAATTCAAGTAGGTGATATCATTCCACATTACCCAAAGAATAAAGTCTATATATCATTTGACCTGATGCCAACTGATTTCCCAGCATACAGAATTGCCGAAATTTCCCTAAAAAGGTCCTGCTCTTTCTTGTTTCTGTGCTACTTATACATTGGTTTGGGTTGTTATCAGGGACTTCTTTCTCCCTAGTCCAGCTGAAAATTTCCTCCTTTCTCATTTATGACTTATATTTGTTGGAATTACTTTTTAAAAGGCCAAGGTTGATCCTCACTCTTCTCCCATAGTACCCTGTTTATCAGAACACAATCACACGTATGCAATTACAATTACATAATCACAATTAATGTTTAGCTTAGTTGCCTGTTTTTCTCAATTTTGTGAATTCCTTGAGGACAAGAATAATATCATTTGCTCATAACTCTTACCTACCAAGCTCAGTTTTGATACACATTCTAGGCTGCATTTTTAGGGTAAGAGATATTTCCTAACTCCTGCTTTGAAAGTAAAACTTAGCTAGGGACTGATAGCATAAAGACATATAGGAAACAGTCCCTGTACCCTTTGGTGAAAGAAATGATGAATGAATTCATTGGAATTAGTTGATAATTGCTTCTATGTGAAGTATTGGTTGTAGGGTATTGTTGCTGTGGTTTTTGCTGTCTTTGAGACAATCAGTTCCTTTCTTAGTGACTAGATATACTCTCCTGTAGTCGACCTTGTAGAAATGTGTACACATATTAGCTTAGTTAGAAGCAGAGTGAGAGATGAGTGTTAGCATTCTAGAGCTTCTAACATCTTTTATAGATCTTTTCTTTCAAAGTGTTAAAATCATAATAAATGAACTGCCAACATTTCAATCATTTCAACATTATGTGAGAACAGCACAAGGTGATTCTGTGAGTATAAAAACAGAATTGGGTTGAAGGCTAACAATGGGAGTATATATTATGTGATGTGCAAAATCCTTGCAAAAAGGTTATAAATGAGAGAGATCATCAGGGATTCTTTTAGAAAGAGAAAGAAAAATCCATAGGAAATATTAAGTTTACCTTAAAGGATGTGTGATTGAATCCACAGTTTAAAACAACAACAAAAATAATAACAAACTATTTTCTATAAGATAATATTTGAGTGGGGTACTAGGACATTTTACCTATGTTTTTGCATGTGACCCAATCCGTAAGGAAGAAGATTAGTTTCTTATTTATCACTGAGTTCATAATAACTAAAAAGTTGCCTGGTACATGGGAGGTTTCATTTTATGTTTGCTGAATGAATAGAAATATCTTCAGTAGTATCTAAGTAGTATAAAAGCAGTATTTGATAGACTAGAATTTCAATTTCTCCATATCAAAATTATAAATCATAATTAGAAGATAGTGAGAACTGAGTATTGGGAATATAAAAGCCAGGCAAAGTAGAACAAGAGGAAAACAAACAAACAAAAAAGTAAATCTAAACTTTAGTCTACAATCTAATAAAATATGGAATAAAGTGGGAAATTTAAAATATTTATAGTAATTGTTCCAAACAATACATGGTTAAAAAAAGAATTACATAAAAATAAAATGGTTAAAACAAGCTGGTTCTACCTAAACATTAAAAATTAAAATATCTAGTTAAAAAGCATATCTCCATTCAATGATTTATTCTAAACTGCATGATAAAATTAACTGTTAAATGAAATGATGTCAGCTGAAGAGAAAATTTGAGGTTACATGTAATGGTTTAGTAGCTTCTATGAGATCAACTACCCCACAGATAACAACTAAAAACTCTACACAAGATATAAAAATCAGCTACCTGAATGCAATGTTGGGTGACTGAAAGAAAGTAGATTTGAAAGGTTATAGTACAGTTGGAAAAAAGGAAAAAGTATGACTATTTTTACATATTTAAAATTTCTTGTCTGAAAACTGACAATGATCAGTACCATGTGGGACACCAAAATCTGAGTAGACACTATTAGATAGACAATATTCCCACCGGCCTGAGCAACCAAAACAGAGTGTTGGGTGAATATAGCAGCTAAAAATTAAGGTAGAAATATAAGATAGAATAAACAGCAAATGTGGGTAAATGCTCAGTTTAAATCTCCTTCTTATCCCAAATTCTGAATTTAAATTGGGTGTAAATTTCTGGCTGATTCCTGAACTACATGCATGAATAAACTCCAAATAGCCAAGCTAAATCTAGAGAAACAGTTCAGAGATTTCTTCAAATTGCAAGGGAGACAGACTTTGAACTGAGTTTCACTAGGTTGACTATAAAAAATAAAAACAAATAAAAAGTCTTCAGAGAAAGAGTATCACCCAAAATATCCAACATAAAACACAAATATTATTAAAGATAAGGAAAAAAAATGGGGACATGTCAAGCATAACCCATGGAAAAGCTACATGAAAAAAAGTTCTGAGATTACCTATATATTGTAATCAAAGGCAAATATTTTAAAGTATGCGAACAAGATGGTGGAGGAATAAGAGGACATGGAGTTCATCTCTCTCCACAAATGCATAAAGAATACATCTACAGATGGAACAATTCTCACGAAACACCAGCTGAACACTAGCAGAAGACCTTGGATACCTGAAAGAACAAGAAAGATCTTGGCATAACTGAGTAGGATACAAGAAAGGGAAAAAGAAGAGGAGAGGAAGCGGGATGGGATCTGCACCCCTGGTAGGGAGCTGAAAAAGATATTCCATACAAGTGGAAATCAAAAGAAAGCTGGAGTAGCTATACACATGTCAGACAAAATAGACTTTAAAATAAAAACTGTCACAAGACATAAGGAAGGACACTACATAATGATCAAGGGATTAATTCAAAAAGATATAATAATTGTAAATATTTATACATTCAACATAGGAGCACCTCAATATATAAGGTAAATGCTAACAGCTATAAAAGGGGAAATCGACAGCAGCACAATAATAGTGCGGGAACTTGACACTCCACTTACACCAGTGGATAGATCATCCAGACAGAAAATTAATAAGGAAACACAAGCCTTAAATGACACATTAGGCCAGATAGACTTAATTGATATTTATAGGACATTCCATCCAAAAGTAGAAGAATACATTTTCTTCTCAATTGCACATGGAACATTCTCCAGGAAAGATCACACCTTGTGTCACAAATCAAGCCTTGGTAAATTTAAGGAAATTGAAATCATATCAAGAATCTTTTCCAATTCCCATGACAAAGATCATTGGCCTCTTTCCAAATACAATTTCAACTCTGGCTCCATATTTTCTTTTCTTTTGGACATACAACCCAAGTAAAAAAACTTAACTTATGTATACCCCGATCCCAATTAATCAATGAAGCTTACAATATAGCAGGAACTGTTCCAGGCAAAAAAAAAAAAAAAAAAAGAAAGAAAGAATCTTTTCCAACCACAACGCTTTGAGATTAGAAATCAATTACAGGGGCTTCCGTGGTAGTGCAGTGGTTAAGAATTTGCCTGGTCCAGGAAGATCCCACATGCCCCACAGCAACTAAGCCCATGCACCACAACTACTGAACCTGTGCTCTAGACTCCGCAAGCCACAACTACTGAGCTTCTTGCTGCAAATACTGAAGCCTGAGTGCTGTAGGGTCCATGTGCCACAACTAATGAGGCTGCATGCTTCAGCTACTGAAGCCCACGTGCCTGTGCTCTGCAACAAGACAAGCCACCACATTAAGTCCATGCACTGCAACAAAGATCCAACGCAGCCAAAAAAAAAAAAAAAAAACTCATTGTGAGAAATGAATAAAATATTTTAAAAGGGATTTTAAAATCTTTCCAGTTAGCATCATCATTACCTCTATAAGTCAATTTTATATAAAATGTTACTTGAAAACAATTTAAAATAAAATATAGTTCTCTATTAAAACAGATGTTTGAGTTTCTTTAATGCAGTACTGCTCAGAGCTTTTAATATGTATTGTTAATCTGATGTCTGAAATATGTTATAAAATATCTCCTAGAATTACTTGATAGCATTATGCTTTTTAAAAATTTCTCGTATTTTTCAGAATTAGTCTCATTTGATATGTTCTAATGGTATGTAGTTGAGAATTTAAAATAAAGCTATAATCTTGTTATATTTATCTTAAATGTGAAGGTATATAGCTCTTGTGTATTGAACTGATGCTAAATGCCTTGCTAAATTAAAGAAGCATCTGTGAGTACCTATTAAAAGAGTCTAAATAACCAACATGCCATTAGATCACCAGTTTTCTTTTTCATAATAGAATAGCAGTAAAGGAAGAATATTTCATCTGTTTGACAAAGCCAAATTACACATAAAATCTGTATTTTATATTATTAAACACAATAGGAAAGCTGTACAGTTTAACGTACACTACAAATAACACACACCTCCCCCCAAAAAAACCAATTTGGATGTTTTCATATACATACATGACTTTTCAAACAAATATGCCAAAAGTTTTCTGTTGGAAAATATGACATTTTCTATAAACTGACTGGATCTTTGCCCTAAAATGCAGGTGCGTGTTGGCTGAGATAGAAAACTGACAAAATGTTATTTATGTCACTGCTCCTTTCTGAGCCAGGTCATCAAGACTAAAGATTTGATATATCACATAACAGTTAAGATTTGATCACATCTACTTATCTCACCTATCAAAAACTTAACCTGAAGAATGAAGAAAAAATAATATGAATAAAACACATTTTCCCAAGAAAATTATACAGGCCAGCCACAGAAATATAGCCCTACTGTATACTTGTTTTATTATTTTACTAGAATTGAATGAGGTCCAAATAGGAAACAGATTAGGAAATCTGGCACGCTCAAATTAATAAAATTCAAGAAATGTTTAATAAATGGAGTATTTACAAAAGTATAGGTGGATATAGGGATAATGCAGCCACTTAGGCTACTGAATGCTAAGGCATTCTCACCCTTAAGTGCAGTGGGACAAGGAGAGCATATTTATTGAAATGAAGAAAAAAAGGCTACTTTGAAAAGTATATGATATGTTTAGAGAATGGAGCCCTAACATCCAGTTTAGATGACATGACATGGATGTTACTATGGAAATAAAGACCCTAACCTTCCTCATTCCTTCTTCTCATCTCATGTAGGAGCTTCCCTTGGAAGAACCCAATAGGAAGCTAGGGGGGCAATTATCCATTAACATCTGTTACCTACAATAAAGAGCCAGGTAAGTGTAAAACTAAAGGGACCAATGAAAGATAACCTACAACAATTGGTAGGTCTCCTTTAAAATTCATCATATGTTCAATTAAATGAACCAAGGAAAATTACTTTGAATTCTATCATTCTGTAATCCCCATAAATGTAAGATTCTGGTTTCTTTTCTCCTTTTTTCTTCACTTTTTTATTTTTTCTCTATTCTCTCATGGCTTCTCCTGCTGTGTTGTGACTTCAAATGTCTCTATGGCTAATTATCTGTTTTCTGATTTATTTTCTATTTAATTGTTTTCTGGCTTGGATTGAAATCAGCCATGAAGTTAAAAAGTAGTTTTCAGACTATCTTAACAGTTAAATTTGATGATGAGGCTTAGATTAAGTTAGGGCTGTGACTTAAAGAAGGTGCATAATCTGAAAATCCTCTGAATTTTAGTAGTTTTCTTAGACTTTGGCCTTCAAACCCCTTTGTGAATATTTTAGGCATTTTAGGTTTTTATGAAATTTATGCATTTTGTGATGCTTTATATTAAAATTGTTGCTTATCTATTTTAAGAAATGATTCTGATTACAGGTATAACCATGCGGACTACAAGTCCATATTCAGAATGTGAAATTTAGTTACATCTGAGGATAAGTAATATGTTACCTTTCAAATTCCCGAATTAATTTCCCTTTATCTGAAACTTAAACCACCACTCATATTTCATATGGCATTAAAATATTCCTGACTACTAAGAGTTCTACTTTATTAAACTGTTATCACATGTCTTCCCCATGGTTTGGGCATTATATTCAATATTGATAATAATTTTAAAAAGATTTAAAGGTCTGTGATTTATGTGGACAATGTGTAGGGTGATCTTTATTCCAGAATCACCCCAAACTGTTCTGGATTACCCAGGACAATGCCCATTTACACACTTCTCCCAGTTTAATCATTAATAATTATACAGTCCCCTCTCACTTTCAGCAGTTTCCAGATTTAGATAATAAAGTGTATGATAACCATATTTACAGAATATTATTTATCTTAGATGTTAATAGATTAACCTAAAAAATAATTGATGGTCATAAAACATTCAATGAATGCTAGCTTAAAGGAATTTGAGTAATTTAATTCATTTACTTTTTATTTTTTAAAGATATTCTCTAAGAATTTACTATGATAATATACATTGTGATTCTTTTTTCCAAAGGTTAATTTGGCATGGCATATTAGCCATTTTCTTTCACAAAGGAATTTTGTCCCAGGTAGACTTGTGAAAACACACTGTCTGCTCTGTTCCCAACATGTCCCTTATCCTTCCACTTTCTAGTCCTTCCACTATATTTTGACTGATATTTCATTCACTTCATTTCTGCCATTCCTCAATGCATGTAGCTAGAGTAACCACATAATTTATCATTCAAACAGGAAAATGTTTGAGAGTAAAAGGGAACACAATGAATAATTAAACAGAGACAACAAGCTCAACACAGAATTGCCTCAAGCAAAACTTGACACCTGGTCAACCTACCTATGGAGCACATTTAGAAATCCAGTATCCTCACAGATGAGTGGGATAAAGTACCTTAAATAAATTAACTCATCTTATCATTGGCTTCTTCCAAATTGATTTATCTCTGTTTAAGTTGTTTATCTTTGACAGATTTCCTTTAGGTACTACTGAACTACAGCTAAATAACCTGGAATGTGTATTCCAGTGTACAAGATACACTCATGACTATGCTGCTTCATTTGAAAGCCCTTATTTAGAAAAGCTCTGCACAGGTTGCCAAGTAAAGGTACAACTTATTTTTATCACCAAGACTAATTAATATTCCAGAAGAACAAAAAATCAAATCAATATTATGGATGAAATGTTTACTTGAAAACATTTTTTATATTTTGTGTACATCACCAACATCATTTATTACCAAATCTAACATGAGATGTATGTGTTAGGCATTTTGAGAGTTCATTAAACAAACTAATCCTAGCCTAAACATCACAGTAGATTAAATAAGGACATGTGAGAACTGAAAGAATGAAAGTTATACTCACCTTAATGCCAACATACTGGCCAAAATCAATAACAATAAATTCAGGCCTAGGAATGATGTTTACTAACACACTGATACTATCTTTAGGAGTATTCTAGCCTGAAGAAAAACTGGTCCACCTGTTACAAATTTATCACATTAACTTTGTTTAAATATGTATATCAATGCTTTTAATGAATAACATTTTAAAAGTAAAATATAAAATAAATGTATACACTAACTGCCATATTTTAACTCCCCAGTTTTTAAAACCTTGCTCTGAGTTCTTGAACACAGTTCTGAATAATTAGTATATACATGGAAAATCTAATATATCATTGCCAAATACAGATTTAATTCAAGGTCGATTGGTTAAGAATAAAAATGGATATATTTGTCAGATGAACATAGCTGACACATGAAAAATAAGTCAGTCAAACAAAGAGAGCACAAACGGAATATGGAGAAACTCTAAAATGCTTCAGGGGCACACACCTCTTTAAAGGTTATTAAGGGTGAAAACAAATTGCTTTTGAATGGTGGCACTTTTTTTCCTAACAAGCTCCCACTGACTAAAACACAATTAATAGTGAATCAAACTTTCAGACCTATTAGTCAAACTGTCAGTTTGTTCAAAGGCTATATACTTATTAGGGCAATATAAAATCTGGTGCTGCACTGATTGCTGCTTTATAGAATGCCAACTTCTGAGTGCTGGCAGTCTCTAGAAAAGGACTACTGGGCTAGGGTTCATGAAAGATTAACTGCATATTCTCTACTAAGAGTAGAGCTCAATACATGTCAAAAAATAAAAATACATGAATCACTAGCATGAAATTTTACAGTTCTCAGTATAGTCAAATATCTATTAAAATATTTTCTCCATTTCAATTGTTAAGGAACAATGCTTTAAATATGTTTTCTAATACTGTGGTAATACCTATAGGGTAAATATATTTAAATAAGAGATTTAAGTTAAATATGTACATATAAATTATATATATGACATATGAGAGTACAATATTCTATATATCAATATCCATCTAGCTAGCTAGCTACATATCCAGCTACCTTATGTAAATAAAGGACTTCAGAAATCCAATTCTATTGGAGAGAGAGAGAGAAAGAGAAAGAAAGAGATAGAAATATATGAGAATTCAATTTTGTTTAGGTGCCAACATCCCTAAATAGCTCTTCAGAATCCTAAATATACAACTTCCTATATACATTGACATCAACTAAGACATACACATCTGGAATCTACAAATATAGTTTTCTTCCCTCCCTGTATAATTTTAGAGAAGAAACAGGGTCACGTTTGTATTGGCTTAGTAGTATTGATTTTTTCTCCCTAACTGGCAAATAAAAAAATAATGCTCTTTCTTCTCTTCACGTGTGGTTAACAGTGTCATCCACCAGGGAGAATGATGTCAAATTAAATATAATTTTGAAAAGAGAATAATTTTAAAGGATGTAAAGATTAAGTAAGCTAATGATTCTATGTATTCTCTAATCATTTGGATTTTATGTTTGCTGGGTTATGTAGGATGGACAGCTGCTCTGAATGTGTCTTATCAGTGCTTTGCAGTATAGCAAACAGGATGCTTCATTTGACAAGTCAGAAAAAGAAAAACGTCAATGTACATGAGCCTCTAGAAACTATGAAATGAGAAAACTGAAAACATCTAAAAGTCATTGAAAAGGTCTCTGAAATATTTACTTTAAGCTCAAGAAATAAAGACTTGCAGGGGAAAACAAGGCAAGAAAAATTTACACCACCACATTACATTATTTGGAAAACATATTTTCTATAAGAACAATACCTGTCCATTGTTGAAAATCTGAAAATTATATGAATGTACTGAAAACCAAATTATATCTCTATCCAGCTTTTTTCCAGAGAAATCAGCCACTGGCAATTTTGTGCATTGATTCTCAATTTATTATTTGTCTCTACAATGAAATATTACTGGCTGCTTAATATACCATACAAGTATTATTTAATCAATTTATTTAGCATGTATCCTATTATTACACAATCAAGTTATGTTCATTTTTTACTTAATTTAAAGAAATGAGAGGTTTCATTAAAAAAATCTTTACACACATCTATGATTATTTTTTGAAAATATATTTCTGGAAATGATCTAAAGTTGATCACATTTTAAGAGTTTTGACACATATTGCTAGCCTTTAAAAAGAATGTGCCAATTTATACTGATATCATATAAGAGTATGTATCTCTTGTATCTTTACAAATATCAGGTATTTATTTAATGTGAAAATTTTTATTAGATAGGCAAAAAATGGATTCATGTTATTTAAATTTATATCACTGATTTTTCACGATGATGAATGTCTGTGTCTTGTTCAATTATAGTTCCCCTCTTGAAATGATCTGCCTATATCCTGCCCCTTTATTTCATTTAGAAGGCTTTTTTTCTTACATAAGGTTTGTTCATATCATAATACAAGTAATCCCTCTTTTGCATGTACGTTGTAATTATCTTTTCTCAATTTGTCTTTTCTATTTTGCCTTGCATTTTGCTTTTTCTATAATCATATGTACTATCCATGTTTATAGTTTTAGTTTTTATTTTGTTTTGTGTGAAATGTATCATGTATATGTACACATACATATATCTCATACATTTTATAATCGAAAACATATCTTTATACTCAGCTAGAGAAATACAATATTATCAATAGTTTCAAAACTCATTGTGTGTACCCTTCCCTACTTGCATTCTTGTTCATCCCTCACAGGTGTAAACACTATTCAGAATCATTGGCAATTCTTAGAAAATCATAAGATTTAAAACATGAATCATATGACAACTGTGTCTTAAACATTACCTCATTTTCTGTATAGGTTTTCTACATATGAATGTTTTCCTAAATAATACAATGCTTGTCTTTAAAATATACCATAAGTGGAACTAGCACACACTACACAATTTTTAAGGCCCAGTGAAAATGCAAATGGTGTGGGTCTTCATTCAAAATTCACTAAGAATTCTAAGATGCTGACAGCAGAACCTTAAACTAAGAGTGGAGCCTTGTGAGTCTGCACAGGTCACACATCCAGGCAGATGGCCTGGAGTGAAGTTATACTATATATTTCCCACTTGGGACTTGATATTTTTTGCTTCTATTATGTTTTTGAGCTCATATAGTGAAACTTTAATATTTTCAATAAACTCAAGAAGTCATTTTCAGTGATACAGTATGTAATTGTAAGAACATACCAAAGATTGTTTTTAACCCATTAAACTCTAAATGAGAATTTGGATTATTTCCTGGGTTTCTGATTTGCCTCTACTACAGGTCTCCATTTACATGTGCAAATGTTTCTTCACTTCACGTAATTAGGAACAACCCTGGTCTCTAACATTTGAGGCCATACATACTGGACCAACAGTAAAAATGGAGGCCAAATTACCATAAGTCTTAAATATGTCCAGGTTATGAATAAAAATGACAGACTATTCAATAAAATATATGTTATTCTCTTATCTTGGAAATACCTTTTTAATATAACAATATTATTTAGTTGCCATACATAACTCTTGCAAATACCACACTAAGTCTTAAGTACACCTGGAATCACAAATTGGAACATCATGAAAAGACCATGGTTGCCCAAAACTATTGGGAATGTACTACATTACCACCATTTAAACAAGAGGATTTGACAAGTTATTTAATTGTCTTTTCCTTACCTTAATCACATCTGCTGCTCAGATCCTCCCCATACTCGGATGCAATGTCTGTCTCCTATGGTAATTAGCAGCCTAGCCCATAAACCATGCTGTTAAGTTTTATTTTGAAGCGTAGGGAAAGAGACAGGAAACACCTTTATCTTAAAGTTTCAAAGTGTTAGTCATGAGATCTCATGTTTGCATGAAGATTTAGCTACTGGATAGTCTAACTGTGATTTATGATGGGTGCTTTGGACCATGTGGTATCATTTCTTTTTTTGTTTTTTTAAACTCTTTATTGGAATATATTGGAGGGAGTGGTATCATTTCTGATCTCTGGAGAAACTGGAAGACTAACAGTATTAGGCTGACTTCTGGGTGGGGCTGGAGATTGAATGTCAGTCACATGGGGGATATGCGGTTGAGTCCCAATGAAACTATGGATACCAAAGGCTTAAATTAGCTTCCCTGGCTGGCAACACTCTGGCCATATTGTCACACTCTGTAGCTAAGAGGAGTGAATGTTGTCTATGATTCATGGAGAAGACAACTGGACATTTGGACCCCTTCTGGAATCTGCCCCATGTGCCTCTCCCTTTGGTTAATTTTAATGTGTATATTCTTCCTATAATAAACTCCAACTATGAGTATAAAATAGCTTTCAGTGAATTCTGTGGTTGATCTAACAAACTATTGAACCTGAAGGTAGTTTTAAGAACCCCTAAAACTTGCAGTTGATGTCAGAAATGAGGGAAGTCTTGTATGGAGACTGAACCCTCACATTTTGTTGTTTGGCTAAACTCTTTGCAATAGCTTCTATGGCATTCTCCAAAAAGTCATGACTCAGATTCTGAGGGTTTTTTTGTTGTTGTTGCTGTTGTTGTTGGTATAGTTCTGTTGAGTGCATTTAATAGACAAGATGTTTTCCTCCTAAAAAAATCATTGTTAATTTACCCATAAATTACCCATAAATTCAGTTGACAAAGAGATTAGACTGAGTCATCTGTATTCTTTTCTTTCCTTGGAGGTTCCCCCAAGTCAAGAGAGTAAAGGCATTTGTAAAAGAAACAATTAAGTTGTAGGGCAGCTGCTTTAACACCTTCCTCCCATTCAGTAGTGAGAATTGAAATATATCTGCTACAGCCCTTAATTCTTGGCATCAGTAGTAAGCATGGTAACTGCTGCTTCACAAAATCAAACAAATAAATATATTTTGAGTCTTCTGTTAGAGACACTGTGGGACTGGATGAATTTGGTCTTTACAAATTTTGTTTTATAACCACTATGTTAACCTCTTCAGAGCACAAGCAATCAATATTCTTTTCATTCACAAATGACCATTATACTCAATAGCATTATTTCTCACTCTCAGCAATTTCCATATTATAAGCTACTATAAATAATATTTATAAACAAGTTATACTGTAATAGAAAATCATTACTCATAAAGTAAAAAAAAAGTTCATAAATCAAAGTTGCTATACTAATTGTAGTCTTGTTAAGATGAACGATTATAACATTTTATCTTTCACAGAATGTTTCCCATAAATAGATGTCCACTGACTTGGGTTAACCTGTATTCTAAAAAAATGTCTAACATTCAAATTGTCTTCTTCTGCTTGTAAGTCTATAGTAATTAAGTACAAATTAGTTGTCTGGTGCCTGAAACACTTGAGATTTATTATCTAAAATAGATGAGAATCCTAAGGAGAAAAATATTTTATAGCAATAATAAAAACCATTAAATTTCAAAATATGAAATCTTCTGATGCTTTGATGAAGAACTTATCATCATGCCATGGTATATAATCTTTGCATAGGATTGCAAAGATGACCTGAATTATGGCCCAATTAGTCATTATGAAAGGAGCGCCTCTGTCCTAAAGGGTCTTAGAGAGAACTAGCAAATGGAAGGATTCCTCAGCCTTTTTTGGCACTGAACACATTCTACTCAGCCCATTTGAATAAAACCTAAACATCCTATTTCTACATCTTGCAAATTTGTGAGTACTTGGAGATATCTCCAAAGAAGTAAAGATAAGGGGATTAGATCAAAAAAGCAAAGAAAGAAAGAAAGAAAGGAAGAAAGAGAGAAAGAAAGGAAACCAAGGAAATAAACTGGTATATAAATGAATAACAACTGTTTAAAGAAACTAAAGAAGACAAATCAAACTTAAAACTAGAATATGGTGCAGATAAAACATAGGTTGAAGAAAAAAGGATTAGCAAGCATTGTGCTTCTCAGCTGCTAAAGTGTACTTCTGGATTAACATATATAACATAGAAAAAAAATTTACAGTAATTAAAAAATCCCATACTAACTCAATATATTCATCTGGCAGGGTTTAAAAAAAACATATTTCATGATTCAGAAACTTTAAAACCAATGATTTCTATTTAAAGAAAGCAAATGAAATTAATAGTGATAATATAATAATAATGAATAATAACAGATGACTCTAATGTTTACTAAGTTTTTTTTTTCATATCTTTATTTAATCCCAACATTACCTAGGTTACATATTAATAATTTAGATACTGAATAAAATTTCTGGTAGGCTTATGCTTTCTTACTTTAAAAACAAACACACAGTAGTAATTTTTAACAAATATTTCAATATAGGTAATATAAAGAGTATAAGAGGTTTTCATGAACTAGTTGTATAGCTATAGTACACTCATGTGAGCAATCGAACATAAAAATATTATTAATTTTATTGCATAATATGTGACTGTATAATCGGAATGATTAAATATAAATTTTGAAATATGTGTGGAAAAATCCAATAATATTTTGAGATTAAAATATGTAAACTATCTTTCAAACATTTAGAGAAGGGCTAACACCTATCCTTCTCAAACTCTTCCAAAATATAGCAGAAGGAGGAACACTCCCAAACTCACTCTATGAAGCCTCCATCACCCTGATACCAAAAACAGGCAAAGACGTCACAAAAAAAGAAAATTATAGGCCAATATCACTGATGAATATAGATGCAAAAATCCTCAACAAAATACTAGAAAACAAAATCCAACAGCACATTAAAAAGATCAAACACCGTGATCAACTGGGGTTTATCCCTAGAATGTAAGGATTCTTCAATATATGCAAATCAATCAATGCGATATATTATGTTAACAATTTGAAGGATAAAAACCATATGATCATCTCAATAGATGTGGAAAAAGATTTTGACAAAATTCAACACCAATTTATGATAAAAAAAAACTTTCCAGAAAATGGGCATAGAAGGAAATTACCTCAACACAATAAAAGCCATATATGACAAATCAACAGCCAACATCATTCTAAATCGTGAAAAACTGAAAGCATTCCCTCTAAGAACAGGAACAAGACAAGGGTGCCCACTCTCACCATTAGCATTCAACATAGTTTTGGAAGTCCTTGCCTCAGCAATCAGAGAAGAAAATGATATAAAAGGAATCCAAATTGGAAAAGAAATAAAATTTGTCACTCGTTGCAGATGACATGATATTATACATAGAAAACCCTAAAGATGCTACCAGAAAACTGCTAGCACTAATTGATGAATTTAGTAAAATAGCAGGATACAAAATCAATGCACAGAAATCTCCTGCATTCCTAAAAATGAAAGAGCAGAAAGATAAATTAAGGAAACACTCCCATTTACCACTGCAACAAAAAGAATAAGATACCTAGGAATAAACCTGCCTAAAGAGGCAAAAGACATATATGAAGAAAACTATAAGACACTGATGAAAGAAATCAAAGACAATACAAACAGATGGAGGGACATCCCATGTTCTCGGATTGGAGGAATCAGCATTGTGAAAATGACTATCTTACCCAAAGCAATTTACAGATTCAATGCAATCCCTATCCAATTACCAACGGCATTTTTCACAGAACTAGAGCAAGAAATCTTATGATTTGTATGGATATGCAAAGGACGCCGAATAGCCAAAGCAATCTTGAGAAGGAAAGACAGAGCTGGTGGAATCAGGCTCCCTGACTTCAAACTATACTACAAGGCTACAGTGATCAAGACAGTATGGTATTGGCACAACAACAGAAATACAGATGAGAGCCCAGAGATTAAACAACACACATATGGGCACCTTGTCTTTGACAAAGGAGACAAGAATATACAATGGAAAAAACAGAGCTTCTTCAATAAGTGGTGCTGGGAAAATTGGACAGCTACATGTCAAGGAATGAAATTAGAACACTTCCTAACACCATACACAAAATAAACTCAAAATGAATTAAAGACCTTAATGTAAGGCTAGACACTATAAAACTCCTAGAGGAAAACATAGGCAGAACACTCTTTGACATAAATTGCAGCAAGATCATTTTTGACCCACCTCCTAGAGTAATGGAAATAAAAACAAAAATAAAGAAATGGGACCTAATGCAACTTAAAAGCTTCTGCACAGCAAAGGAAACTATAAGCAAGACCAAAAGACAACCCTCAGAATGGAAGAAAATATTTGCCAATGAAGGAATGGACAAAGGTTTAATCTCCAAAATATATAAGCAGCTCATGCAGCTTAATACCAAAAAAGCAAATAACCCAATCCACAAATGGGTGGAAGACATAAATAGACATTTCTCCAAAGAAGACATGCAGATGGCTAACAAACACATGAAAAGATGCTCAACATCACTAATCATTAGAGAAATGTAAGTCAAAGCCACAATGAGGTATCACCTCACACCGGTCAGAAAGGCCATCATCAAAAAATCTAGAAACAATAAATGTTGGAGAGGGTGTGGAGAAAAGGAAACCCTCCTGCACTGTTGGTGGCAATGTATATTGGTACAGTCACTATGGAAAACAGTATGGATGTTCCTTAAAAAGCTAAAAATAGAACTACCGTATGACCCAGCAATCCCACTCCTGGGCATATACCCAGAGAAAACCGTAATCTAAGAAGAAACATGTACCACAATGTTCATTGCAGCACTATTTACAATAGCCAGGACAGGGAATCAACCTAAACGCCCATCAACAGATGAATGGATAAAGAAGATGTGGCACATACATATATACAATGGAATATTACTCAGCCATAAAAAGGAATGAAATTGAGTTATTTGTAGTGAGGTGGATGGACCTAGAGTCTGTGATACAGAGCGAATTAAGCCAGAAAGAGAAAAACAAATGCCGTATGCTAACTCATACATACGGGATCTAAAAAAAATCATACTGATGAACCCAGTGACAGGGCAAGAATAAAGATGCAGATGTAGAGAACAGACTTGAAGACCCGGGGGGGGGGGGGCGGGGGAGAGGAAGCTGGGACGAAGTGAGAGAATAGCATTGACATATA
This sequence comes from Hippopotamus amphibius kiboko, assembly GCF_030028045.1. Classification (NCBI taxonomy): domain Eukaryota; kingdom Metazoa; phylum Chordata; class Mammalia; order Artiodactyla; family Hippopotamidae; genus Hippopotamus; species Hippopotamus amphibius. The sequence continues at coordinate 110,621,474 of NC_080193.1, forward strand.
TACACTACCAAATGTACACTAGATAGCTAGTGGGAAGCTGCTGCATAACACAGGGAGATCAACTCGATGATGGGTGATGACTTAGAAGGCTGGAATGGGAAGGTGGGAAGGATACGTGGGAGGGAGGGGATATGGGGATACATATATAAATACAGCTGATTGACTTTGTTGTGCAGCAAAAACTGGACAAGAGTGTAAAGCAATTATATTCCAATAAGCAGCTAAAAATAAAAAATTCAAAAAAAATTCCAAAAAAAAAGGTAAACTATTTTAAGAAAAAGCCAGTAATTGAAAGGGAAGCAGTTGTGGAATTCAAAAGGGAAAATATTTCTGATGCCTCATATAGGTATCAAGAAATAAAAATGAGCAAATATTGTCTTTGTAGAATGAAATATTTATTTAATACTTATATATTAAAATGTGTATTTTTAAAATTTTATTATCCGGGTTCAGAATGAGATCACTATTAAATTCAAAATCAGAGTAAAATTTCAATTTTATAGTGGATAAAAGAGGTAAGGATAATGTAACTAGTCTGCACATGCTTCTATTTCTTTTATTAACACTTACAAACCTTCTACCCAACTCAATAGCAGGAACTCTGAAACAAACAAACAAAAAGCCCTGAATGTCCATAAACATATTATATACATTCATTTTCATTATTAATTGGGGAAATGCAAATTAAAACTTTGATAAGTTACTATTTATATCCATTGGTTAGGAAAACACTTAAGAAGTCTGAAAATATTAAGTGTTGGCGAGGAATTATAACTTTCTGTTAGGAGTACAAATATTGATTGCCATTTTGGTAAAGAACATTTTCTTACAAGTTTAAACATTTTAATACTGTTATGAATTGAATGTGTCCCCAAAATTGATGTGTTGAAACCCAAGACCCAATTACCTCAGAATGTGATCTAATTTGGAGACAGGGTCTTTACAGAGGTAATCAAGTTAAAATGAAATAATTAAGATATTCCCTAATCCAATATGACTGGTATCCTTATAAGAAGGGGAAACTTGGACTCAGATACAGATAGAAGACAATGTAAAGAGATACAGGAAAAAGCTATTTACAAGCCAAGGAAAGAGACCTAGAACTTATGCTTCCCTCACAACCCTCAGAAGGAATCAAAGCTATCTACACACCTTGTACTTCTAACCTCTCTCCAGAACAGTGAGAAAACAAATTTATATTGTGTAAGCCACCCAGTTTGTGTGGTACTTCGGTACAGCAGCCCCATAAAACTAATACCCATACCCAGCAATTCTTCCCTATATGTATTACCCAAGAGCAAGAGTCAGAACATTGAGTCTCATGGGCCAAATAGGCATTCATTCACTTATTATTGTCTATGTCTCTTTCTACCACAATGACAGGATTGAGTAGTAGTGAAAGAGATGAGACCCTATGTCTGGCAAAGCTGAAAATATTTACTATCTTGACTTTTCAGAAAATCTTGAAAACAGGAGCATGTGCAATATTTCTGTTTTCTGGAAAATAGCAAAATAATTATAATAACATAAATTTCACTGACAGTAGAATGGATAGGTAAACTATGGTATATATTCGGTGCTGTTCTCAGACATTATTAATAACTACCTTCCCTCCCCAAGATAAATGTACATGTGTATAAAACTTCATTACACATTTTACTGATATAAAGAGTATATACCACAATTTGTAATTAATAATAAAATACATGATACACTTCATTGTAATTTTCATAGTCAATTGAGTCTCACAGAATGCTTTCTTTAATTTTGACCATACCTTTTTATTCTTACAGTGTGCAAACTTGGTTGCAATCCATGTATAAGTAGTTCCTACATGAATATTGATGTTTTTGTTTACACTAAGTTAAAACTGAAACATTGCTCTATTGTTTGTTATATAACATTTAAAACAACAGTGTGTTTTAAAAATACTAGGAGTATGTTTACTCAAATTTGTTATGCTATTCATGAAATAACGGCTACTGGCACAATACAGTTTTCACTTTAATGTGTATTATTAACATTTTATCCATCATTTTCTTAAGTTGAAACAATCAACAGAATAACAAATCAAGCTCTGATGTGTAGCATTTGACAATTTTCTTGCTGCAGAAATTCCCATTGTGGTCTATTTCAACTTACATGAGGGTGTCAAGTTTTCTAAACATCTGTGATCCTAGGGACTCCTGTTCTCTCTCAAGCCTTTTCCAATTTGTTAACGATATTAGCTGACTCCTTCTTGCAATGTCTGGCTGCATCTGTCCCAGGTAAACAAGTGCTCATGTCTATTTCTTACTGATTTTAGGTTAGTTAGTTGGTCTTTTACCTCCATCTCTAAAGGATTCAGGAAAGCCTGTGAATTTGTAGACTGTTCTGTCTGCTATTGCTGAGAGGATGAGAGTGATGTTCTTTCCAGGTTATTATATCCCTAACAGAAAGTAGAAAACTGGTTAGGTTCTTTTAATAGTTATCCCATTAAGCGAAGTTTTCTGAGACCTTGCCCCATCTCCAACCTGCTTCCAAATATTTCTTTCCTTTTTCAGCTAACATATGACACTAGAATTCAGGCTAGATATTTTAATAGGGGAGGCGAGTAAATGAATAGGGCATAGGGATATCCCTATAAATGTCTCATCTTTTTCTACAAAAATTTTATTTCAAGATAGAACATGGTGCATTCATTTTTAAAACCTTCAATTTTTCCTATATATCCTGTGAATCCTTTGCCATGGTAATTGTATTTTATATTTGAATCTGTGAACATGTACATGTTGTCAATAATACAATTAGAACACTGCTTGATGCTGAGATGGCTACACAGATGAAAACTGCATAGCCTCTGTTCTCCAGAATGTCATATTAAATTTGGTATTATAATATTAATACATGTTCCTAATGAGGTTCCTGAATACAAAGAATACCAATGTTGTATGTGTGCAATAATTTGGTTTAAATATCCACACTTTTATTTACTCGTGTTATACAATTATTTTTGCATTTAAAATACTTAGTTTCATCTAATTACTACATTAAATTATCATCAAATTATGCCTGTGTCTATTGTAGAGTCACAAATGCAAACATCTGCAGTATAGTTTTACTGCTATTTCATGCTATGATAAATATGTCAAAATGATATTGTCTTTCTTCCACATACACTTCAAACTAGTATTCATTTCCAATTGCTGCTTCTATTTTTTTTTATTACTGACACGCTAATTAAAGTCACTTGTTTTCAAAGAAAGAATAACAGAATGATTGTCATGGATGTATTTTTGGTTGAATTTTGTATTTCTTGATAAATTAATAATTTTATTTTTAAACTTCTATTAGCAATATTTCAAGGAGACAAATTAGTCCTCCAGGTTGCACTGGGTTGGTAACTAACAGCTGCAAATGTCTCCTGTGAGGCGTCTCCAATTCTTCCACATTAGTACTTTCAAAGGTTTTCAGTAATGACATATCAAACCATCATGGCTGAAAGACTACTATAATGATAGAATAATTCTAGAATTTTATGTGTGGTTTTGGATATTTCATGAAATTTAAATGAATTGAGCTTAAAATAAGGTGTGCCTTTCAATAAATAAAGTCTGTTTCAAATTATAACATATGATACAGGAAAATATCTGGCTTTAGATATCACTGAAATAGAACCAATAAGAATTCATTAATGTCACACTGTAGCATCTGCATTAACTATAACTTGATTGGTTAGAAAGTAGCTCACACATTGCATTCAGTTTTGAAGTCTTGCGTATCTTTTGGTTAATTTGTTCCTTTTTATTTTATGTTTTAATGGTATTATAAATGGATTTTATCAACTTAATATTCCATAGATTAGCTGCCATCATATAAAAGTAAAGTTGATTCTGTTTTATTACTGTTGTATCCTGAAACCTTGCTAAATTCATTTGTTAGTTATAATTTCATTTGGTAGATTTCTTAAGATTATCTATATAAACAATTGTGATGTCTCCAAAAAGTTTAATTCCTCCTTTCCTCTACGTATGCTTTTTTCTTTTTCTTGCCTTATTTTAATGGCTAAAACACATAATACCATACTTAATAGAAATAGTAAAACTGCACATCCTGCCTTTACCCTAACATTAATGAGAAGGTATCTCACTTTACTATTAAGTTTGATGATAGATGTAGATTTTTGCCTATCTTGCATGAAATTAAGAATGTTCTATTCAAAGTTTGATGAGTTTTTCTCTTGAATGGGTACTGAATTTTGTCAAATGCTTTCTCTGCAACTTGTGAAAAATCATATGGTTTCTTGCCTTTACTCTGTGAATCTGGTGAATTATATTGACTGTTCTTCTGAAAGCATTAAAGCAAACTTGTATTTTTGCAATGAATCACACTTGGTCATGCTAAATTATCCTTTTATCTATTGCTGGATTCCATTTGCTATTTGTTAAGGATGCTTACATTTATGTTCATGATGGAAACTGATCTATAAAACTCTTTCTTCTCTTCTTTCCTTCCTTTTTGGTAATGATTTCTTAGGTTTTAGTATTGGGATTATATTGACCTTCTAAAACTCACTAGAAGTATTCACTCTTCCAATATTTTCCTAAAAACTTGTATAGAAATTTCCTTTATTCCTAAAATGTCTGATAAAAATTACTAGTGAAATAACTTGTGCCTGAAGTTTTATTTGTAATGAATTTATTTTTGTAATAAAATTAAATAAATTTAGAACTCTTTTTTTTCTCTTTCACATTGTGATCATGTGAGTTCAAGTGTGAAATGTATTTCATTTACATTGTCAAATTGCTTGACAAAATTTCATAATATTACCTTATTATTCTTTATTTGTGTGACATCTGTAGTGATAACCTGTTTCATCTATGATACTGGTAATTTGTATTCTCTCCCTTTTTTATCAGTTTAGCTGTGGCTTTGGGCTTTGAGAATTTACTCTATTACTTGTCTTTTTTTCAATTCACTAATGCACTTTTATTATTTTATCCTTTTACATTCTTTGGGTTCAATTTGCTCTTTTAGCTTATTAAGTTGACCTCTTAAATTATTGATTTTAGACTGACCCCACTTCTTTCCTAATATAACCATATAAAAGTATACATTTTCTTCTAAGCACTTCTTTCACTGGATCCTACTGCTTCTGACATCTTGTATTATCATTCAATTAGAAATATTTCTTCATTTTCCTTGTGAATTCTACTTTGACTCAAGGATTATTTAGAAGTTTGTTATTTATCATGAGATTGTTTGATATCTTGTTCTGGAAGTATCTGTTAGGTCAAAGTGGTTGGTAATGTTTTTTTCAGATCTTGTATTTCTTTGATATTTTCTTGTTCTATACATTGCTATGTATGTGGATTGTTTTAGAATGTGACAAAAAATCATTTCCCTTGAATTATTTGCGAGTTGGTTACTGACACTGAAAAACTTTGGTATGTAATTTTAAAAACCAAGAACATTGTCTTACCTACTCACATTAAAACCATCAAACTCCAAACATTAATATTGATACATTAATGCCACCTAAATCACAGCCTCCATTCCTGTAAGTCAAGGTAAGAGAGAAATACATTTATGTCTTGTTTAACTGGTATAGTATTGTATTTTATTTTGTTTTAATAGGAAAGCAATTCAGTTGTGTCCTACATTGCATTTGGTTGTCATGTCTCTTCAGACTCCTTCAATGTGGAACAGTTTTTTTAGTCTTTTCTTGACTTTCATGACCTTTACACTTTTGAAGTGCTCTTAGGTAGAACATCACTCATTTGGGTTTTCCTGAGGTTTCCTCATACTTATACACACTTTATTGATTTTTGCAGAAATATCACATAAAGGATGCTTTATGTTCTCATTACATCCAATTACTTTTACCTTATTTTGATTTGTTCAATTATTGTGACGTTAATTTTGATCACTTTGTAACAATAAATATTTTGTGTCGTAGTTGAGAATATATAAATACCCATTTTTCTGCTCCAACTTTCACCCACTATTATAAGCATCCATTGTATTCATTGGCTAAATTAATTTTTAATATGCTGGTTGCCAAAGGGTACTTTTCTAATTCAGCATTCCTTCTGACTAGAATCATCAGTTTCAGAGTGTCAAGAACTATGAAGGTGCAGAGAGTGTTCCATACTTTTGGCTAACCTTAATCTGTCACAGTTTCATGAAGTTTGGCAGACAACCTAGAATTCCTGGGTCAGAGACAAAGGGGATTACCCATGGCAATAGCAGTAGGCAAACTATCAGGATCGGTGCTCCTAAAAACCCATATCCCACAAGGCAGTAATAAGTAGGCCAGATAACACCTGTACACACAAAAATAGGTTGCTTTCCAGGAGAAGAACTCCAAGCATAGGGAGCCACAACCTTTTATAATGAGCAAATACCCTGCCTGATCTTTTCCAATATCTGACAATATTGGACAGTAAAAAACAAAATCTGCCCTTTGCTCTAGACAGTGACATTATCTCTGTCTTTCAAAACATAGTCTGAAACAAAGTCAGTCAGTGCCTCTACTCACAAAATACTCAGAAACATAAAAGACCCAGGGAAAAACTGTCCCCAAATCCACCATTGCTTACTGCCTGTGGGAAGACATTCTGGAACCTTTTTGAAACATTGAAAATGTTGAAGTATGTGGGCCGATCGATGGGATTCAGAATGTCCTGCTTGAGCAGTGGAGGAGCTGAGGGTGCGGGGCGTGGAGACTAATATCACCCTGTTTGGTCCTGAGGGATGGCTGGTTAGCCAAAGACGGGTAAGATTCCTCAGAGGAGGAACAACCTAAGACAGGCACAGCCGCAGAGGGGCCAACAGGGGTGGTGCATAGAGCCTTCCTTATATCACCGTGTTTGGCCCTGGAGGATGACTGGTTAGCCAGAGACGGGTAAGATTCCTCAAGGGAGGAACAACCTAAGACAGGCACAGTCGCAGAGGGGCCAACACGGGTGGGGCACAGACCCTTAATCCTTCTGAGAGAGGTCTCCTGCCCCCAGGGCTGCTTTACTCTCCACGCCCAGCTCAAACCCATGCCACGCCCAGCTCAAATCCACACCCTGCTCAAATCAGGACCCAGGAGGCAAACAAAGATCATTGCCCCCAGTCATGTGAGGCCTTTGATTGTTTATGGGATTAACCTGGGAGTGTCAGACCCTTAGGCTATGCCGAGAACTCAATAAAAGCAACTTGGGATCAATCAGCGAGGCTCTTGATCCTAGAGGTCTTGAGTCCCCTGGTCCCATCTTTCTCTTCAGTCTGTGTCTGTGTGTTCTTCAAGCTTGCGGCACCCGTCACTCACCTCGAGTCACCGAGTTGATCCCGGCAACTGCCTTCAACTTACCATCTATGCTGCAACAACAAATGTCTAAATCTTGAAAAGAAGTGAAATATTCATATATGTATATTTATCTTTGTCTCCTCCACTAGCTCAATTTCAGATAAGATCCAGTAAACCTCTTCCTCTCAATACTCTTGGCAAAAACTGTGATCTCTTAACCTATATTCTCTCTCAGTGTCCTCATTCAATTTCCAAAACTTTGCTGAAATTCACAAATCTTCTTTTAAAATTGAGATTTCCACAGGGCTATTTCCAAGGTTTAACAAATAAATGCCTCAAATTTTCATTGATCTCTTTTTTGGATTGATTTTATTAAAGAAAAGGGAGCAATTCTATTTTTGCTTCACCTTTTACTGAAGTTGCTGTATTCCTTTACTCCTTTAATGGCATTGCAATAAAAGTTTCTTTTGCTTTGACACCACACAATCTTCAGGTACCAAAATGGCAAAAATTATTGGTTGTCAACCAAAAAAAATATTTCTGCCTTTTTCCACAGGAAACCAGTTGTAGCTGTGTACGTAGGTATGTGAGTAGAGGCTTTGTGGGCTCAACTTTTGGTCACCTCCAACTTAAATTTAAAACATTCCTTTAGTTAGCTCTCTATTTCCTCCTGCTGGAGATTGAATGGAAATGGAAATATGGTCCATTCCAACCAATCCTGAAGATAAGCAAAATGTTCTAGGAGATGATGCAAGAACCTAAGTCACTGGTTGAACTTATAAAACAGAAATGTTTAGAAATACACATACGTCTTATGTAACCAGTATTTCTTGGAATTTTTTGTTTCATTAGCTTAGTCCTAACCCTGATATTACTAAGGACAACTTTTCCCTATTCAATTACATGAACTACCAGAGCAAAATTAGATTATAGTAAAAACAGAAAGCAGACATCTAACTTGACTGATTTATAAAAAGTACCTTTCTTTGTTTAGTCATTTGAGTATTTACTTCTCTATGTACAAGCATTCTACCCAGTCCCAGGTCAAGAACATGAGAGAGTTGAAAATTTTGCATAAATATAATCTGAAATTGCAAATGTGATTACTTCAGGGGTTATTTTAAAATCTATTATCAATTTTATCCCTTTACCCCTTAGATAACTGATGTTATTTAGTCATTTAACTGAATTACAAAAAAACAAAACACAAAAAACAAAAAACTCATTTTATCTATGCCCATTTTGAGGCAAATGGAAGGGTCAATTTTGGGAATGTCGCAAAAACCAACCTCATAAATAGTCATTTTGCTTGTTCAGCTTGTTTATTTTTGGACAGATATATGTATACTTAGGTGCACAAAGGACACTAAGTTGTATGCTTAGAATATGATAAAAGAGAAAAAATATTTTCTCTATTAATTTGTTTCATAAACTTCCCAGTATTTTGTAGGAAAGATATGCTGAAGGAAAAAAAGGAATTTATGTTTTATAATTATATCTTTATGCCACATACAAAAAATCTTGGTATATACACACACACACACCCCCCCCCCCAAGGAAGTCCCCAAAATGTGTTGTTTCTGACAAGCTTTAAAATCTCTCATAACACCAGAGAATCATTTATCCAGCAAAGCTTAAAAATCTTGATTTGATATAATGATCAGCCTCATGATTCCGAGTGGCTAAGATTTTCCCTCTTTAAAAAAAGACTATCTCAGCTTCTCTGGTGGCGCAGTGGTTAAGAATCCGCCTGTCAATGCAGGAGACATGGGTTCAAGCCCTGGTCTGGAAAGATCCCACAAGCCAAGAAGCAGCTAATCCTGTGTGCCACAACTACTGAGCCTGCACTCTAGAGCCCATGAGCCACAACTATTGAGCCCACATGCCACAACTACTGAAGCCTGTGTACCTAGAGCCTGGGCTCCCCAACAAGAGAAGCCACCACAGTGAGAAGCCCGCGCACTGCAACAAAGAGTAGCCCCCGCTCACTGAAACTAGAGAAAGCCTGCATGCAGCAATGAAGACCCAAGGCAACCAATAAATAAATAAATAAATAAATAAATAAATAAATAAATAAATAAATTGAATATCTTCTGAGAAGAAAGGAAAGATCATGTATTACAATAAACCACATTCTTTCAGGAGCATGTAAAATTTCAACCTTGACCAATGCTAAATCAAGCCAGCTTAAGTATAATCAGAAGGTACAGTGAATATACTTAAAATATTTAAAGGGTAAATATCTATTGTTGCTGATTCCTTCTCATTTCCACTGAGTTTATTATTTACTCTTTTCAGTAGAAAAACTGTTATGTGAAATATTCAGAAGAACGGATATGTAAAACATTCATAAAAATATATTTCATATCACATTTATTTTCCTACAGTGTCTTGAAGACATAAATTTAATATCAGGTAAAGCAATGTTACAAAGAATTGACCATATACTAATACCCTATTACCTGTTTTCATACTGAAAACTCTTGCAATCGGTACAATTTATCTCTAAGGCATTATCTTAGACACAGTACCTAATGTATGAAATACAGTGTATACCCACAATTTGCCACATTGCTTAGAAGAACTAAGATAATGTATTTAAAATGTCTACAGTAGTTAGTATATGATTATTATGATAAAAATAATAATTTCTAATATCTACATAGCACTTATCATATGCTTCCCACCTTCAAGAATTAAAGGCACACTCATTTAATCCCATCCAGCAAAACTATACAGTAATGTTGTTATCATCACTAAATTATAGATGAAGTAATTGAGAGTTATAACATTAAGTAACTGCCCAAAATTACATAGCACATAGATACTGAAGAATAGAGCTGGGATTCAAAGCTATTTAACCAAATGTCAGAGCCCATAAAATAGTTACTAATAAAGAAAATAATATGATGTGACTCAAACTCACTCTTGCCACTGTTCTTCCAGAAAATGTAGTTTACACTGTGGCTCTTGCATACAATGACTGTAATCACTTATATATGTATATGGGGGTATAGTTCCCTCTACAAAATACACAAGCAGCTACATACTAATATAATTCAGCCTCTTGCCCTTTACTATAGCAATAAAATAGAATATTTAACTATGTGTATTCCTATGGCATTTAATTTTTATTTTTCATAAACATTTCAAGAATAAATGTCTGTTTAGAATTAAGCATTTCATGAAGTTATTCTTTTTATTTTGCTCATAAAGTTGTATCTCAACCCTCTGCTTCTTTTTAAAGAGTTTCATCTTTATAACTGCAAAAGACTTTATTAACATTAAGTATTTGCAAAGTAACTTACTTGAAAAATTCTAGTTCTTAAAATACTGTAGATTCTATTTACCAAATGCTTATTATTATAAGGATTATTATGATATATACATGAGCATATATAATTATATCAGTCTATATAAAATGTAAATATGCATGTTTCAGTGTTTCAAATATCAAATAAAATTACTAAAATATTGTATCAAGCTTTAAATAAATCACAACTAGAGAATTTTTTCTTTTAATTTTTACACAAATAATACAGTAGCTAAATTTTTCATAATAATTGTAATAATTGGTTGAATGCATTTTTCAAGATAATCATTCATTAGCCATCATTTAATAAATAAATTTCTATTACCTCTTATCATGGAGAACACTACATAGAGTTGCCCAATAGTGCAAAAGATTTCAGTGACTAAGTGTGATATTTTAATGGGACTCGGAAGTTCTTCATGGTAGGACTTTATTTCTACATGTATCAGAAATTAAAGGAATAACTTCTAATTTTAAACATATGTTTCTGTTGCATGGGCAAAGAACCCTTCAAAATGGCTCAATGATTCCCTGGAAGGATATATATACAAATACTATATGTACAGTACTTAAGATATATGTACCGTACTTAAATGTAAGTACCTTGCTTTAATAAATACTGAAATAATATTTTTAATAATGTTTTATGAAAAATTAGTTTTTCCAATGAAACATACCAAAATAAAGCCATTTTGTAGTCAAATTTTTTAATATTGTACGATATTTCCCACTTTGAAATTGACAACACATAAAACATAATAAGCCATCTTAAAAATATCATTTACCCCTCAGAATCTATTTTTAAACTAGAAATTCTCAAGTTCAATTTTTTTTTTTTCTTGGTGCATGGGCTTAGTTGCTCCAGGCATGTGGAATCTTCTTGGAGCAGGGATCAAACCCCTGTCCTCTGCATTGGCAGGCAGATTCTTAACCACTGTGCCACCTAGGAAGCCCTCAAGTTTTGTATTTTAAAACTTTATTTAATGATAATATGGAAGGAAATGTGCACGATGTGAACTGACTTAACAGTTTGCTCTCAAATTTAAAGATATAAAAGCATTAGAACAAATTCCAGGAGCTGTTCTATCAATTAATAGAATGCAGAAACAAGTGATCTTAAAGATTCAAAAAGAAATTAAGGCTATTTGTCAGATCTTATTTAGAGAGTCCCTGAAATTATGCCTATGAAAACTACATTACTGAAGACAATTATCAATTAGCTCCAACTATATCCTTTAATTCAGTAGATACCTGCTAAGAATCTACTTTGGCAACATTTATCGCTAAGTATAAATGTTAACTGAATGGAGTGAACATTGATTGAAACTAAACTAGTGAATAAATAAATGATCTTCCTCTTAAGAGGCTTAAAATCTGTGAAGAAAACAAATATTTAAAATCAACTACTATTATCAGAAGAATACTATATTTGAGAAATAGAATAATAAATTTTATGTAATAAATACCTATATTTTGTAAGTGTAATCCGTAACTAAAAGGTAGTGAGGAAATCGTAGTGGTATGGTGGATTTTTGAGGATATGAGAGCATCAAATTGTAAATTAAATTGTAAATTATTCACTGTAACCCATGTGCAATTCTTTTCTCCACCACAGGTCTGCTAATCTCAAAGTGTCAGTGGAGGAGGACTACAGACCTCCCAGCTGCTAGAGACATGTCCATTTGAAAGTATCACTGGACATTCTAGCAGTCTTAGTTTGATGTTTCTTTTCCATTTAGCACTTGTAGGCTAACCATTAGATGTGAGCCATTTTTAAATTTATTATTTACTATTTATTATTTATATTAACTTTGTTTATAACTTGCTTGGTATTTATTTCTAAAAAGTTTAGGGTTTCAAAGTGAGGCATTATTAAGGTAGAAGCAAACGTAAATCTAGCATGGGAAAGATATTGACATTGCCTCCAATGGTCCTATATTTAGTAACTGGAATAATTGTGATACAATGGAGGAACTATGAGCAGGATAGTCAGGTTTACTGAGGAATATAATACATTTGGATTTCTATAGTTTATCAATGAGAAGTTGCTATCTATCCTGGAGAAATTATAGCAACTAGATATAAATTTAGGCTTTTGCTAGAAAGACACTAGATTTTGGAATGTGAATATAGATTTAAGTCATTGTCACTTAAAATGAGAATGCATAATGTAGTCTAGGGTAGGAGTCTGAAATAAAACGATTCTGAAGCTAGAAACGTTGAATGCTTACGTTTACAGAAAATGTGGAAATGAGAACTTCTTGGGAATCAAAGAGAAAGATAGAGATGTTTGCTGATCAGACCAAATGTTACACATAATTTTGCCAAGAAAGGATAGGAGACATTTGATTAGAATGATGTGAAGATGAGGTGGTGATACTTCGACTGAATAATTTTAGTAAAAAATGTTGTGTTGTGGGCTAGATTGCAGGAAAACATTGTGAGTCATGAGAGCTATTGGAAAACGAATATTGGCTATCCTATTGTCTTCACAGGAACACATCCAATGATTCTTATTTGCAGATAAAATACTGGAATCTCTTGTATTTCAATTGACACACTGCTACCAAGAAATGACAGCTTATTAGAAGTGAATACCTACATGGAGCAGATTATTTTTTTAAAAAATGATATTTTATAGAATGTTAAAACTAACAACTTTTTTTATATGCATGTGAGCATGACACCACATTTTATTTAAGAATTATTCCAGTTTGGCAAAGATTCCTGCTATTTTTCATGTCTTAAATGTGATACAATATCTATACAAATATTACTGTGGGACTTTTTCTGCTGACTTAAAGGTCAATGCAGAATATATCTATATGGCAAAAAAGGAATGCATCATTACTGATCATTTTAAAGAAAAAATTAAAGGGAATTGACTTGTTCATAGACATTAGTGAAGTTAGTGCCCTTGCCTAAGGCATGCATGAGAGTTGGAATACTCAAGGACTCGACATTTTTCTGGTTTTACAGTTAGATACATCACTTTTATCCATGTGCTTATTCTATTAACACAACTTATTAGGAGATTTGTTGTTAATAGAGGACTGCCTTTCAAAAAATTCTTTGTTTCTGATTAAACCTTCAATTAGAGAACTGAAAAGAATATTTTCCACTGGCTTCTTTTTCCTCCACCTTAATATTCACCACCATCTATCAGTAATTTATATTAAAATAAACTATAGAGTAGAAGAACTTAACAATTTAAGTTGTGAATAATTTTTTAAACAAAAACACGTGTGAATATTTATTCAGTTATGTTTCTACCTTATCCTGAAAACTTTTATATATCTTTTACATAGCTGGCCATTTAAATACCATTCTATAAATACAGTTTTTCCTGTCTCTCTTAAAGACACCTTATTATAAATGATGGAATACAAATATAGAACTATCAACATATAAGTGTGAGGTAAAAATAAAGCATGATTTTACTGTTTTCATTTTAAGCTTATAACAGCTTCTAAAAATAGCAATTATCTACAGTTTGGGGATTATAAATTGCTTTTAAGTACATTAGTTCATCTAACAATTCCTTTTTAGAAAAGTGGCCCCCCTAAGCTTTTCAATAGTGAAATTGATAAAAGATCAATTAAAATGATGATAAAGTACTTTTTAAAGCATTTAGGGAATTCCCTCTTTGATGTTAAAGTTTATTTCATCCTTGTGCACATCAGTTAGAAGATACCAATATTGCCTTTATGGGATATTTCTTAAATTTATTTTTGTGATTGTCAAATTATAAAGACTGGAATAAAGAAAGTAAGCCAGATATGAACATCTGTACTAGAGGAAAATAAACATGAAAGGCAAACAAATATCTAGGTCTCAGGTATGTTTTTCCTTCAAATGTGTAATGAATCAAGATTAACCTAGCCCTGGACAACATATTATTTTGTATATTAATTACTTGCCTACTTTGTTATGTCAGTGGAAAGCACATGAAAAATATTTTGATGGAGCTTTAGGAATACATAAAGTAATGAAGGATCTGTTCTTCCTCCCTCATTTCTCAGCCTGATATAGCATCTTACAGAAAATGCAACCATGAGATGTGACTTTTATGTAAACAATAGGAAATTTCAGTTTCACTAATTTTTAAAAGACTAAATATCCATGGTTGCAGTCAAAAATAAGAAAGTAAGTTCAGTATGATCTAGAAATAGTGGTAGGTAGCAGCTGAAGTTCTGAAGTTCCAAAGGACAGAAACAAAAGTGTTGAGAGCTTAGATAAGCAAAACCTATGAAGTATCTAGTGATAAACAAACTATAAGACTTTTTTCAAATGAGGAAATTATGTAGAAAACACATTTTTAAAGAGGCATCAATAAAGGTAGAAAGTGATACAAATTTTGTAGATGGGAAAGGTTATTATCATTCACAAATGAATCAATAAATGTAAATCCAATAAACATCTCAGTAAGAGTTTTTGTCTGTTTCTGAATTGGACAAATCTAAAATTCATATAAAAGAACAAATAAATTTCAGAGAATAATAAGTCAAGATATATGGAAAATTTCCTTATTAGCAATTGAGCTAGAATATGAACCTGGGGTATTAGTGGTAAGAAAAAAGAAGTAGAACAATACATCAGAATAGAGATTCCAAACACAAGTCCATATATTGAAACTTGATATGTGACAAAGGTGAACTTAGAAATGTAGGAAGCAGAGGTTTCACTACCACCTAGGTTGTAGAAAGCCACAGGAGAACATCATTCCTTCTGTAACAACAAACACAAGCTGGACAATCTTTGTAAGCATACTTTCTTCTTGAGTCCAACAGAGGTTTGGCATTGCACAACAACTAGGTGAACCAAATTCCAACTGGTGATGACTCCCTGTGATGGAGTTGGATATGCACAACTTCTCTTTAGGAAGAAAATAGGAAGAAGACAGGAGGAAGAGGCAGTGACTGAAAAATTGGGTAAGAAGAAATTAGCTACAATCTTTAAAATTCCATAAAGGCTAAGTGCTCATTAGCATTATAGCTTAAAATCTCTGGGATCCTTAAAACACAAGGAGAGTCCATACTCAATCTCAAGCTGGTTTCCCCAGGCTTCAAGTGGGTGCTCAGTAGAAGACTGAGAAGGAAGCAAGAGATCTGAGAGGGCTCAGCTTCAGAAAAAACAAACCACTACCTGGACCCTCTCAAATGTGAAACAAAAACCTTAAGTCACCCATGGAGAAGCAGGAAACCCTCTTGCTCCCCAAATATAAGCAAAGATGCATTGCCTCTTGGGGAGAATTAACAATCTCCTAAATGCAAGGAGACCCTCTTCTGCCCCTGGTCCCAGGCAAAAGTAACTGCCACTGAGGGAAGGATTCAACAAAAGTTTTCTGTCCATGGGAGAGGGGAAGGAAACCTGCTTGTTCCAGGAACTTGTACTGATACAAACTAGAGATCTGCTAATACTGGGGCGAGAAAGGAAACTATCCCACCCAAGATCAACCACTGATAAAAAGGCAGTTTCCTTACTATATGAAAAAGCAGCCAGGGCAATAAGAAAGCCTCAATGTTGAGGCTTAGGCACAGAGTGTCTGCCTAAGATGGAAGCTAAATGAGGAGAGCAGAGAACCCATCTCTGACCATATTTTAAGCCTAACACAGAATATACACAACAGCAGTCTATCACTGAGAGTGGCTAACAAACAACAACAACAAAAACTTCTGTAGTACAGGCATGCAAGAACTGCATTTATTGGAGCAGTAACCCTGAGAAAAATTCTGAAAAATCCAAGACCATCAATAAGATCAAGATTACAACAGTCTACTGCTATGAGTTAAAATCTGTGGTGACTTGCAGAAAACTGTAAATACAACAAAACCCAAACACACATCAACTACTGCTTAGATTGACTCAACAACATATCATAACAGCCTAAACAAAAAAGAGGTATGCCTTTTATGTAAATGCTATTTACCTTGGTCTCTAAATCCTTCTACAAACTTTGCTCTGCATTTAAAACATAGAGTGAGCCCACAAAAAACGAAAAAATCTTCATTGTCAGGGATAAATCTACCAATAGGGCCACACCAGAAGTTCCTCAGACAGTGAAACTATCTAGATAAGTACTTTAAAATTGACACACAAAAAAAACCACTAAAAAATGCAGTGAGCAAAAAAAGAAACATTGGATACAAAAAAATACTCAAATGTTAACAGACTACTTATCAGAAATATGCAAGCCAGAAAACAGTGGAGTGACATCATTAAAGAACTGAAAGGAAAAAAAAAATCTGACCCAGAAGCCTGTATCTAGCAAACATGTTGTTAAAAATAAAAATAAAATAAAGATATTTTCAGACAAAGCTGAGATAAATCATTGATACTAGACCTGGAGTACAGTCAGTAATAAAGGGAGTTCAATAGCCAAAAGATGGTGCTAAATAGAAATTTAAATCAAATCAACAAAATGAAGGGCAGACATGGTGAGATTTATAGTGAATAAAATACATTTTTCTTCTTCCTTTTTTTTCTTTTAAAAATTATCTTAAGGAAAAATTGTAACAACATGTCAGGATTTATTTCAATATAGAAATAAACTATATGAAACAAAAGCATAAATGATGGGAGGGAGAAAATTGAAGTATCATGTTGTAAGGTTCTATAATGACACATGAAGGGGCATATTATTTGAAGGTGCACATATTATTTGAAGCAAAAGATGTGTATACCCTAGAAAACAATAAAAAATAAAAAGCAGTATAATTAATAAGACCAGAACACATAAAAAGTGGGAAATAAACATCCAGTTAATTCCCAAATAGTGGGAAAGAAGGAAAGAGAGGAAAAAAGAAAAAAATGGGAAAAATGGGAAAAAATATAAAACAGAATGTGGTAGATTGAAATCCAACCATACCAATAACCATATTAAATCTAAGTAGTAGAAAGGCCTCAGCATGTCTATTTGTAAATGGGAATTAATAGAATATATCTCATGGTGTTTCTGTGTGAATTAAATGATTTATATACAAAGCACTTAGATTCTGGCTCATAGTATGTACTATACAGCCCTTTGCAATTATTAACATCACCATGGAATCTTAGCATAATCTATCAGCATCAGTCATTTTAAGGTACCTATGATCATTTTGAGATAACAGAAAAACTCTCCTGTCTGTTTCCTTTGTAGTAAAGCACCACCCATACCCCAAAATCTTTGGCAACTGCTAATCTGATTTCCTTCGCTTTAGCCTTGCCTTATCCAGAATGCCATATGAATGGAAAAATACAGTATAAAGCTTTTTGGTCTGGATTTGGATTGTGGTCTTCCCTTTGTTCTACTCCCTAGATGGACTCCCTTGCATGTCTCCCAGCTGTATTCCACTGTTCAATCTGAGGTCAGTTTGCATAAATGGGGGTGTTCTGTGGTGCTGTGTTCAAACCTCATTTTCAGGTGACACTGGTAGAACTTTTCCCCCCTCCTCCCCTATCATGGTTCCCAATAGTACTCTAAATTTATACTTTTGAGGCCTTGTCCTTGAAAGTTAAACCTTTCTTCTGCAGGAGAGAGAGACCCACATGTGGTCTTCAGCAAAACATTAAAAGTATCTAGTTTAATCTCCTTACTAGTTTATATGGCATTTGTTGATGTTTGTTTTAAGTCAGCAAATGCTTGAGTCTTGTTTCTGTTTGCTTACTCCTTTTTTTCTCTAGATTTCAGGTTAGTTGTTTGTCCTGAAACTTCAATTCCGTGATAGGTAGCCAGATTTCATATTAATGACTTTTCTTGAACCCTTAAATAATAATAATAAAACAGGCAATTATGATGTTAGTCCTATCTCTCTACATGTCTGAGATCTGAGTGCTGTAACAATTTGTTTAACATTTTGTCTTCCAGTTACATTATCCCTGCCACTTCTTGCTTTGTGTCTATTGACCGCTTTCTTTGATGGTTATGGAACTATTTTATGCTTCTTGGCATGCCTAATAACTTTTTGTTAGATAGTGGACATTATAATGTTACCTTGCTAAATGTCTAAAATGTGTTTTCCTTTAGACAAGCTTACATTTGTTCTGGCATACAGTTAAATTCAAATCATTCTGACCTCTTCAAGGCCTGATTTTAAGCTTTTCTACCCTGGGTCTAGAGTAGGCTTTACTCTAATTCAGTAAGCTGTGTCCCTCCTTTCCAATTTCTACTAAATGTCCCAGGAGAATAATCACTGAGGCTTCTACTCTTTGGCTGGTCAGAGCTCAAATGACTCCTCCATTTGCACATGCTGTCAGCACTTTCCAGCAGCCATCTTCCATTTCTCTTCTCCTTTGACTTTTGAGTTTTATTCCACATGTATACCCCTTTACTCAGCAAATATCCGGGGTTCCTGATGCAGATTCTGCAGTTCTTTCTCCACATATCCCCCTGCTTTCTTAGACCTGTTCCTCAATTTTCTTTGCAGCCTTCCCAAAGTCTAATCTCCCAAAGAAGAGTTCCAGGTTCCGTGAATGATTTCTTTCTCTGCAAAGTGATCCCAAAATTTCTTAAAGAGCTGAAATGGTTAGAAAACTCACCCTATTTGTTTCCCTTCTCCAAGAGACTATAGTCCTGCACTGGCTGATTTCCAATGTATGAAAGCATTTTGTATATTTTATGGTTATTTATGATATAATGTTAAGTTTGATCTTTGTTATTCTTACGCTTCTGGGAAGACTTTTGAAAAACATGAAGTTTTATATTTTATTCCTTCCTGCCTCAACCTATATCTTTGAGATTTCTGATCTAGGCTTTAGAAAAAGATTAAATTTAATTAAAAATAACTACATAATTTAGTATTTATCTATTAACACTTTACATTGCCTTGCAAAGAACACAATTCTAGATACTCTGTGACCTGAATAAGTATGGAAGTGTTTGTCTCATAACCTAATAAAATGAATATTAAGGTTTATCACTTTAAAAAAACTCTAGAAAACAAAATAAGAATTCTAAATGTCAGCAAAATGTGCTTACATAATTTTATAAAAAAATATGACTGTGTTTATAACCCTTCTTAAAAAGATACTAATTTTTTGACTGGTTTATTGGCACTTAAATGTTTAATGATCAAATACTAGCAAACTGTAATTTTCCACAGTAATTATGTGTATTAAATTATCAATACTTTTAAAAAGGTCTAAATATTGATATCTGTGAATCTTAGCTTTCAAATGGCACTCAATTGACCATATTCTTTAACAGGTAAAGAAATTTTCATCACTTTTTCTAGGCTTTAATAAAACATTTAAAATTGCAAACAAATCAAAAGCATTTCTTATAGTTATATAAGTTATATCAATACTTTATTTTATTTTAATTCTAGATATATTTAAAACAAAAAAGTGTTTATTTTCAATCTTTCTGAGTCTTTTAAAAAACACTATTCAGAATAATAAACACAAGAAATTATATAAGCTGTGCATTTATGAAAAAATGCAGTTTTGTGTTCAATTTTCAATGACTAAGAAAATTAATAAACCACAGGTGTGCTTTACATGCATTGATGGAAAGTGTGTGGGCTATGATTATAACTTGACTTTTAAATGCTTGGTATATTCACTCAAGCTTGCCAATATCTGATTGCTCTATGTTTAGGCACATTATTATTATGCCTGATTCTACAGTCCTCTGATCAGAACGGGCACATGATATAGACACATTTTACAGTTCTCAGGTTTATAGTGTTTGAAGAATGTTGAGAAAGAGGGCCAGAAAAGAACATCCCTGATGGCAGTAAGCCTATCAGCTACAAGAGAATTCTCTCTTACAGTCTTTTAGTGATGACTTTACGTTGTGTTGTACAGATTTGGATTTGGGTAAATTCATAAGTTGTTTAATAATATTTGCAATATTACTGATACAGCAACTGTCAGTCCAGAGATATCCCACAAAAAAAAATTACCTTCTTTTAATAAAATACTAAGAAACTACAGCCTTAAGAGCCAAATGCTAAATCAATTGCCACATTAGCTATAAACACCTAGTAATGAGCAGTCTGCATATTTTGGCCAACTCAGTCACAAAGAGATGAAGAAAAAAATCAGGATTGTGACAAAATAGAAAATATTAGACCTCAAAAATATATGTATCTATGGTTTTCTAAATAAGAATGTAACCAATGTATGGTGTGTCTTGAGAATAAATCAATACCTGTTTTTTATATTTCTGGGATAACCAATATCATTAGCTATACGTTGATTCTATTAATTTTTTGAAAACAAAATATACTTAGTAACAAGATTTCCTATAATTTATCATGGCAATCAAAACAAAATTTACTTTTTTAAAAAGTCATTAATAGTAGAAAAGAAACAGATTTTGTATTCGAAAGTTAGACCCAAACCCAGTCAGTGTAATTGTACATGAAATTTCCTTTCTAGGCTATGGGATGTAGAAAGTGATATATATTTCAGTAGATTATTTTGAATAAAATTCATTGTGAACATACTCTTTCACATTAATAAACATGAAATATTACTGAACTATAATTTGCTAGACAATGGTAAGAAATAAATGATGACCTTTAACCTCAATGAACTCATAAACTTACATTTGTTTACAGAGGCAAATATACCTAGTGCAATGTTTACAGTGTTCTACTTACTTTATGTGTCAAGTGATATGGAACTACATCATTCATGCTGTCTAGGACTAGTGGCCCAATTAGAAATAATCCACGTCTTAATGTATTTGAGGAGAGTAATCACTTTATGTTGAAACAAAAAAAATCACCTTATGTTCACTGAACTAGGTACTACATTCTTTTAAGAAAAGTAAAACTGTATAAACACAAAACAAATTTTCATCACAATGAGTTCATAATAATCCCTCCGTGGTGTCATGTTTATAGATCTATTGCCTTAAATCTATACTTGTACTAATGCTTAGTCCCTGATGCTCTCTAGACCACTGAATTCTTCTCACTATGCAAATGTAATTCTGTATTTCCTCTATGATAGAAAAAGATTGATTTTATATCTAGAAAAATTGGTTTTGTCTTTAAATCAAATAAAATTAGTTTTTAGAATTTAAGGTGATTCCATCTGTGGAATATTTTTAGGATACAGAAAATATTTGTGGTATTTTTCACTACATTATAGAAATATAGGTAGACAAATGAACTACAGATCAAACTGGTAACAATTGTGTCTTGCACTTTATAAAATAAGCATAACAGGTATAAAACTCATTAAAAACACAAAACTCTTGAAATAAGATATATCTATTAACAAAAGTATTACATGTAAAATATCTGTGTGTGTGTGTGTGTCTCTCTCTCTCTCTCACACACACACACACACACACATATTCTTAGTAAAGTAAATAAGAAGGGCTAATACTACTTAATTGAGAATTATCTTGGACTGCCTTGTCAAATACAAGAGATATGAACGTAGTCCAATAAGAGAAGTATAGCATATGCTCCTACCAAAATCTATATAATCTATATAACAGAAATTCAAACAAAGTCACAAGGATATTAATTCATTCTAGAAATACATATTCTCTCCGAGTAGCCAAGTTACATCTAATCTAGAGGGAAAATACTGGTACATTTGCATGAAATTTCACCTGAGTTCATTTTAAGGTAGTAAATGGGAACACTTAAATGAAATGTGTTTGTGATCTACCATGATGTGGTGTTCTATAAGCCAGTCACTATCCAGAAAGATTAGTATATGAAGTTTATAACGCAGTAAACTTGGGTTCAAGTCCTGTTTCCATTTTTCATAACTTTAGACAGGTTACAAAACCTTTTTGAATGTACTTCATCATCTGGAATAAAGAATAATACCTAATTCAAATACAGTCTTGACAATTAAGTGGCAGGTTGAGTGGTTTTTGAACAACCATCCCGCAGAGAACAACTAGAAATGTTCAAGTACACAGAGACACATATACTTACATATGTTCCAGGGTACTGGAGAGATATTAG
This sequence comes from Hippopotamus amphibius kiboko, assembly GCF_030028045.1. NCBI lineage: Eukaryota > Metazoa > Chordata > Mammalia > Artiodactyla > Hippopotamidae > Hippopotamus > Hippopotamus amphibius. The sequence goes on from NC_080193.1 coordinate 110,643,984, forward strand.
TTAGTGATGAATTGTGAGACCACAATCTGAACTATAAGATGAAAGAGTCCCAGAGAGATGAACAGGGCTTTGGGGCTGCTTTTACCTGAAGAAACTTGCCCTTTCAAAACCATGGGTGAGAATCTAGAAAATCAACTAGAAGTTTTGATAAACTCAGAGGATTAGAGAGATAAATGTTTGGAGTTCAAGGTTCAGAGATGGTTTGGGGCCTTACTAGTCCACCAGACTTTGAATTGGCACCCTAAAGGGTTACATTGCAGTAGTGGCAATGCATTGGAAATAGTATCAGCCCATAAGGGGCTAAAGCACAATTTAGAATCACCTCAATCTGTTCAGTGTAAGGTGATCTTGGATTTCTGATCCTTCTAGCCTGGCCACTTTCCAAGAGTGAGAGTACATGTTCTCTAATGAAGAAACTATCAGTTGGGTTCCAATTCAAATTGGTGAGAAAAGAAGCTCTTAACTCATCTCCTCACATGGACACCAAAACTACAGCTACATTCAGAATAATTCCCTTTAAAATAAATCTAGAAACTAGCTGAGTAACTCCTACACATTGGCCAAAAGAGAAAAAAAAAAAAACAACTCAAAATAGATAGGAGAGACTGAGACACCATCTCACCATAAACCCTATGCCCAGCACAGTGACATACAATAGGGAGGTAAATCACAACTCCAAGCTTCTAACTGAGGAGTGAAAAACCCCTATATGTAGTGCCTCAACTTTTAAAATTTCCACTTGAGACAGCTCCTCAAAACACCTAGTTCTGAAAGCCAATGGGACTTAAGTCCACAAGACCCACAATATGATAGTAAACAAAGATGCAATAATGAGCTCCTGAGCAATGACCATGCCCCACCCCTGCCCCAGAAGGCTTGGCACAGAGGAAGCAGGTCAAAACCCTCAACTGTCTTTCCCTGAAAGAGGACTAGTTGCATATCTTAAAAGCTATAGCCTGAGGGTAAGGCTTCTTATTTAATATAAATTTAGCAGCAGACTGCAAGATTGGGGCGGCTGGTGGGCACCATCTTTGTGTTCTCCCGCTGACCCACTCCAGGTTGCTATTTCCCCGGAAAAAAACAATAACAAAAAACACAACAAAAAACACACACACAAACACTTGTTCACAAGTCTGGTGCCTTAGCTTTTGTGGCTGCCACCCAAAGGAAACACCCCTTGATAGCCTGGCTTTGGTAAGCAGCAGGACCTGTGTTCACTAGGTCAACGGGACTGTAGCAAACAAAGAAATAGTTTTTAACAGGCTATCCCCCCAGGAATCAGAGCAAAGAGAATAGACAGAGAAGCTCCTCTCCAAGTCTTTCCCTGAAACAAGTCTATAATCATACTTTAGAAGCTGATTCTTGAGGGTCTAGCTACCAACCAGCCTACATCCAGGTGATGCCTGGGATCCTCCCCTTTGGGGCACTAATTGGGCATGGCATACCCTCAATAATAGGGAATCACTAATAACAAATAAGGTTACTTGGATAATCACAAAGGTTTGAGAGGCAACTAAGAGCTCAGGCCTACTGAATGACAAGGTTTATCTTACATGAGATCCCTCCCTCACTCCTACACAAGACACTTCTTTACCTTGAAAGAGGTAGATGTTTTATCTAATGCACAGAACCAACACAGAAAATCAAGGGAAAACAAACAGAGGAATATGCTTCAAGCAAAAGAACAAGATAAAACCCCTGAAAAGGGGTTTCCCTGGTAGCACAGTGGTTAAGAATCTGCCTGCCAATGCAAGGGACACAGGTTCGAGCCCTGGTCTGGGAAGATCCCATGTGCCATGCAGCAACTAAGCCTGTGAGCCACAACTACTGAGCCTGCGCACCACAACTAATGAGCCCATGCTCTGCAACTACTAAAGCCTGTGTGCTTAGAGCCTGTGCTCCGCAACAAGAGAAACCACCGCAATGAGAAGCCTGCACACCGCAACAAAAAGTAGCCCCCTCTCTCCACAACTACAGAGAGCCTGCACGCAGCAATGAAGACCCAACACAGTCAATAAATAAAAATTAATTAATTAAAAACAAAACAAAACAAAAAAACCCTGAAAAAGAATTTAATGATATGGAGATAAAGGACTTATCCGATAAAAGGTTTAAAATTATGGTCATAGAGATTCACTGAGGTCAGGGGAATAAAACAAGAACAAAATGAGACTTTCACCAAAGAGATAGAAAATATGAAAGTGCCAAACAAATCACAGAGCTGAGGATAAAATAATAGAACTAAAAAATTCAATAGAGGGGTTTGACAGCAGACTAAATGAAGCAGAAGAAAGGATCAGTGAACTTAAAGACAGAGCAGTAGAATTCATTAACTCAGAGGAGCAAAAAGAGAAAAAAGAATGAAAAAGAGAAGCTAGCTTGAGGGACTATGGGACACCACCAAGTAGACTGATATTCATATTACAGAGGTCCCAGAAATAGAAAAGGGAAGGGATGGGAAGAATTTTTTGAAGAAATAATGGCTGAAAGTTTCCCTAATTTGGGAAAAAACACAGAAATCAAAATCCAGAAAGCCTCCATGTCCCAAATAAGATGAATCGAGACAGAACCACACTGTAACATACTATAGTGGACCCTTGAACAACATTGATTTGAACTGTGAGAGTCTACTTATATGCAGGGTTGTTTTTTTTTCCCCAACAAATACATACTAAAGTACTACACAACCTGCAGTCAGTTGAATCTGCAATGTAAAACCTCATACAGAGGGCCAACTGTAAAGTTATACACAGATTTCCAACTCTGCAGGGGGTCAGCATCCCTAACTCCTATGTTTGATCACAGGTCAGCTGCATAATTAAATTGGCTAATGTAAAACACAAAGAGAGAATCTTAAAAGCATAAGCAGAAAAGATTACACACAAGAGAACCCCTATAATTCATATGGAACCAAAAAAAAAAAAAAAAAAATCCCAAGTAGCCAAAGAAATCTTGAGAAAAAACAGCAAAGCTGGAGGCATCACAATTCCTGATTTCAAACTATGCTACAATGCGACTGTAATCAACAAAGTATGGTATTAGCATAGAAACAATTCCATATAACGATGGAATAGAATAAAGAGCCCAGAAATAAACACTTGCATATATAATCGATTAACTTATGAAAAAGGAGCCAAGAACATATAATGGAGAAATAACAGTCTGTTCAATAATTGGTGTTGGCAACATAATAAAAGCCATATATGACAAACCAACAGCCAACATCATTCTAAATTGTGAAAAACTGAAAGCATTCCCTCTAAGAACAGGAAAAAGTCAAGGGTGCCTACTCTCACCATTAGCATTCAACATAGTTTCGGAAGTGCTAGCCACAGCAATCAGAGAAGAAAATGATGTAAAAGGAATCCAAATTGGAAAAGAAGAAGTTAAATTGTCACTCTTTGCAGAAGACATGATATTATACATAGAAAACCCTAAAGATGCTACCAGAAAACTGCTAGCACTAATTGATGAATTTAGTAAAATAGCAGGATACAAAATCAATGCACAGAAATCTCTTGCATTCCTAACAATGAAAGAGCAGAAAGATAAATTAAGGAAACACTCCCATTTACCACTGCAACAAAAAGAATAAGATACCTAGGAATAAACCTGCCTAAAGAGGCAAAAGACATATATGAAGAAAACTATAAGACACTGATGAAAGAAATCAAAGACGATACAAACAGATGAAGGGACATCCCATGTTCTTGGATTGGAGGAATCAACATTGTGAAAATGACTATCCTACCCAAAGCAATTTACAGATTCAACGCAATCCCTATCCAATTACCAACGGCATTTTTCACAGAACTAGAACAAGAAATCTTACAATTTGTATGGATATGCAAAGGACCCTGAATAGCCAAAGCCATCTTGAGAAGGAAAGACAGAGCTGGTGGAATCAGGCTCCCTGACTTCAAACTATACTACAAGGCTACAGTGATCAAGACAGTGTGATACTGGCACAACAACAGAAATATAGATCAATGGAACACAACAGAGAGCCCAGATATTAACCAACACACATATGGGCACCTTATCTTTGACAAGGCAGGCATGAGTATACAATGGAAAAAAGACAGCCTCTTCAATAAGTGGTGCTGGGAACATTGGACAGCTACATGTCAAAGAATGAAATTAGAACACTTCCTAACACCATGCACAAAAATAAACTCAAAATGGATTAAAGACCTAATGTAAGGCCAGGCAATATAAAACTCTTAGAGGAAAACATAGGCAGAACACTCTATGACATACATCAAAGCAAGATCCTTTTTGACCCACCTCCTAGAATCATGGAAATAAAATCAAGAGTAAACAAATGGGACCTAATGAAACTTGAAAGCTTTTGCACAGTGAAAGAAACCATAAACAAGACAAGAAGACAACCCTCAGAATGGGAGAATATACTTGCCAGTGAAGCAAGGAACAAAGGATTAATCCCCAAAATATACAAGCAGCTCATGCAGCTTAATACCAAAAAAGCAAATAACCCAATCCATAAATGGGCAGAACACCTAAATAGAAATTTCTCCAAAGAAGACATACAGATGGCTAACAAACACATGAAAAGATGCTCAACATCACTAATCATTAGAGAAAAGCAAGTCAAAGCCACAATGAGGTATCACCTCACACAGGTCAGAATGGCTATCATCACAAAATCTAGAAACAATAAATGTTATAGAGGGTGTGGAGAAAAGGGAACTCTCCTGCACTGTTGGTGGGAATGCAAATTGGTACAGTCACTATGGAAAACAGTATGGATGTTCCTTAAAAAGCTAAAAATAGAACTACCATATGACCCAGTAATCCCACTACTGGGTATATACCCAGAGAAAATCATAATCCAAAAAGAAGCATGTACTATAATATTCATTGCAGCACTATGTACAATAGCCAGGACATTGAAGCAACCTAAATGCCCATCAACAGATGAATGGATAAAGAAGATGTGGCACATATATACAATGGACTATTACTCAGCCATAAAAAGGAATGAAACTGAGGTATTTGTAATGAGGTGGACAGACCTACAGACTGTCATACAGAGCAAATTAAGCCAGAAAGAGAAAAACAAATACTGTATGCTAACTCATATATATGGAATCTGAAAAAATGGTACTGATGAACCCAGTGACAGGGCAAGAATAAAGATGCAGATGTAGAGAACGGACTTGAGAACACAGGGTTGGGGGTGGTGAAGGGGAAGCTGGGACGAAATGAGACAGTAGCATAGACATATATACACTATCAAATATAAAATAGATAGCTAGTGCAAAGTTGCTGTATAACAAAGGGAGATCAACTCAATGATGGGTTATGACTTATAAGGCCTGGATAGGGAGAGTGGCAGGGAATCGTGGGAGGGAAAGGATATGGGGATATATGTATAAATAATTGTAAAGCAATTAGATTCCAATAAAGAGCTTAAAATTCTTTAAAAAAAATGGTTTGGGGAAAACTGGACAGCCACATGCAAAAATATTCAAACTGGACCCCTATCTTACACCATACACAAAAATCAACTCAAATGGCTTAAATTTAAGACTTGAAACTATAAATCCCCTAGAAGAAAACAAAGAGGTAAGCTCCCTGACATTGGTCAAGACAGTGATTTTTTGGATGTGACACCAAAAGCAAAGGCAAGAAAAGCAAAAATAACCAAGTAGCACTATATCAAAATAAAAAGCGAGCCTCTCTCAGGAGAATGAGGCGGCTTGAGGGCTGTGGCTGAGCTGCGGTTGCTGGGTGACAAGTCGGAGCCGGGACAGGCATAATGGCAGAAACTGTTTTTCCACTGAAGCACTTTGTGCTGGTTAAGAAGGCAATTACAATAATCTTTGACCAGTTACTGGAGTTTGTTACTGAAGGATCACATTCTGTTGAAGCAACATACAAGAATCCAGAACTTGACCGAGTAGCTACTGAGGATGATCTGATAGAAATACAGAGGTATAAAAACAAGCTTTCCATCATTGGTGAGGTGCTGTCTCGGAGACACATGAAAGTGGCATTTTTTTGGCAGGACAAGCAGTGGGAAGAGCTCTGTAATCAATGCCATGTTGTGGGATAAAGTCCTCCCTAGTGGAATTGGCCATACAACCAATTGCTTCCTGAGTGTTGAAGGAACCAATGGAGATAAAGCCTATCTCATGACAGAAGGGTCAGATGAAAAAAAGAGTGTGAAGACAGTTAATCAGCTGGCCCATGCCCTTCATATGGACAAAGACTTGAAAGCTGGCTGTCTTGTACATGTGTTTTGGCCAAAGGCAAAATGTGCCCTTTTGAGAGATGACCTGGTTTTAGTGGACAGTCCAGGTACAGATGTCACTACAGAGCTGGATAGCTGGATTGATAAGTTTTGCTTAGATGCTGATGTTTTCATTTTGGTTGCAAATTCTGAATCAACTCTAATGAACACGGAAAAACAGTTTTTTCACAAGGTAAATGAGAGACTTTCCAAGCCTAATAGTTTTTATTCTGAATAACCGTTGGGATGCTTCTGCATCAGAGCCAGAATATATGGAAGATGTACGCAGACAACACATGGAAAGATGCCTACATTTCTTGGTGGAGGAGCTCAAAGTTGTGGATCCTTTAGAAGCATGCAATCGTATCTTTTTTGTTTCCACAAAGGAAGTTCTTAGTGCTAGAAAGCACGAAGCACAGGGCATGCCAGAAGGTGGTGGGGCACTTGCAGAAGGATTTCAGGCAAGATTACAGGAGCTTCAGAATTTTGAACAAATCTTTGAGGAGTGTATCTCGCAGTCAGCAGTGAAAACAAAGTTTGAACAGCACACTATCAGAGCTAAACAGATACTAGAAACTGTGAAAAACATAATGGATTCAATAAATGTGGCAGCAGCAGAGAAAAGGATTTATTCAGTAGAAGAGAGCGAAGACCAAATTGATAGATGGGATTTTATCCGAAACCAGATGAACCTTTTAACACTGGATGTTAAGAAGAAAATCAAGGAGGTTACAGAGGAGGTTGCAAATAAGGTTTCGTGTGCAACGACAGATGAAATTTGTCAACTCTCTGTTTTGGTTGATGAATTTTGTTCTGAGTTTCATCCTACTCCAAGTGTATTGAAAGTATATAAAAATGAGTTAAATAAGCACATAGAAGATGGAATGGGAAGAAATTTGGCTGATCGGTGCACCAGTGAAGTCAACGCTTCAATGCTTCAATCCCAGCAAGAAATTATTGAAAATTTGAAGCCATTACTTCCAGCTGGTATACAGAATAAACTACATGCATTGATTCCTTGCAAGAAATTTGATCTCAGCTATGACTTAAATTGCCACAAGTTATGTTCAGATTTTCAAGAGGATATTGTATTTCATTTTTCCTTGGGCTGGTCTTCCCTTGCCCATCGTTTCTTAGGCCCTACAAATGCGCAGCGGGTGCTTTTAGGATTATCAGAGCCTATCTTTCAGCTCCCCAGATCTTTAGCTTCTACTCCCACTGCTCCTACCAATCCAGCAACGCCAGATAACGCATCGCAGGAAGAACTCATGGTTACCTTAATAACAGCATTAGCTTCTCTTACATCTAGAACTTCTATGGGCGTCATTGTTGTTGGAGGAGTGATTTGGAAAACTGTAGGCTGGAAACTCATATCTGTTTCATTAAGTATGTATGGAGCTTTGTATCTTTATGAAAGGCTGACTTGGACCACCCATGCCAAGGAGAGAGCCTTTAAACAGCAATTTGTGAATTAGGCAACTGAAAAACTGCAAATGATTGTGAGCTTCACAAGTGCCAACTGCAGCCATCAAGTACAACAGGAAATGGCAACCACTTTTGCTCACCTGTGCCAACAAGTTGATATTACACAAAGACATCTAGAAGAAGAAATAGCTAGATTATCCCAAGAAATAAATCAATTGGAGAAAATACAAAACAATTCAAAGCGCTTAAGAAATAAAGCTGTTCAACTTGAAAATGAGCTGGAGAATTTTACTAAGCATTTTCTACATTCAAGCAATGAAGAAGAATCTTAACAGAGATTGCTTTGGTGATCATCACAGAAGAAAATGGAACTTCGAAGATTGGGACAGTTGTTTTTATGAAGTGACTTTAAATATGAATTATACTAACTATACCTAAATCGCAAATCCTTGAGTAGATCCTGGTATTGATCTATCTCAGGGTGTTTGCATTTCTGAAGAGTATTATGATGTCTCTTTAGTTTTAATTTTGGGTAAAGAAAAATCCTTTGATATGTGAAAATGATGAATTACAGTAAAAGAACCAACTCTGTGACCCCTGAGGGGTGGGGCCTTGCTCTTAATTAGGGCTTTTTTTTGATTCTGAAAAACTCTGCTTCCTGGCATCCAGGAGTTAGAGAATGTTCCTTTCATCTTCTTTCTCAAAACAAATTTCTGATGCCTACTTTAATGGGAATAGTCACATTTTTGGTTTATAAACTTCATTGCGCTAACCTACAAAGGAGTGTGGGGTGTTCTTGAGTGTGTTATATATGCAAGTTACAATCACTTTTGTCATCTGAGCAGGTATGTAAACCACTAATAAATACTGCTGTTTTTACTCCCTCTTTTATTCCCATTAAAACAGTATACAGGTTTGTTATTATAAAGTCCCTTATACAGGTATTTGGGTCTAAATAGTTTTCTCATCTGTTTCTCAAGAAACATTTTCAGCCTCAACTCTGATTCCAGTAAGGAAAGCTTTCTATCTCAGTTTTAAGAGTTAAGTTTGAAGTGATAAAAATAGCCAAAGAAATGGGAGATCTGAATTTTGGGTGGCTACAGTCATGTACAAATGCTGTTCTTCAGAAAGTATTTGCTGAGGATACTGCTGGGTTGTTCCCCTGGGTGGCTTTTCCATTTATTTAATTGTATGAATTTAACATGTCACCGTTAAAAATTATTGTACTTTTTACCTTAATGAAATGTTTATGACTTCAAGTATTATTTGTTCTTGTGTTAAAAAGTAATAGAAACTTAAATGGAAACATTAAAAACTGACATTCTAAGACTTTGCCACACAAAACATAATTTTGAGGACCACCAAATCAGCATTACCTAGATGCTTGTTAGAAAGGCACAACCCCGGAAGACACAGTACATTTGGCGAGTATAATTAATACTGCTTTTCCATGAGAGGGATAACATTTCAGGCTTTTTTCTTCTTTTAATACTTAGTACTTCTTTTTCTGTGCCTTTAAGGCTCCTGGATGCTATTCAGTCTTTTCACAACAGGTGCAACACTGTTTTTCAGGATATTTTAAGGAGAAAAATAGCATTATTTAGGCCGTAGAAACCTTTCAAAAATATTTTTATGCAAATCAGATACTAGAATGCAGTATTCAAATCCAAGTATTCATTTGTAGCTAATATTGTTGTTTTATAACCAAAAAGTGATACAAGCCACCAAGAAGTGAGATTAAGTAACAACTGCAACATGAAAAACATGTCTAAGACTGGGTACTGCTAATTAAATTTACATGTTTAAGGCCTTAATCTTGATCTTAATCTATGCAAGTACTTGAACTTTTGAAAAAGCATAGTGGTTTGGTAACACCTCAGTAGTATAGTACAGTGGTTCTCACAGTTTAGTCCCTCAGTCAGCAGCAGTATCACTAGAGAAATTGTAAGAATCACATTCTTGGGTCTCATCCCAAACCTACTAAATCAAATACTAGGTTTGGGGACCAGCAATCTCTGGTTCAACAAGCCTGCAAGGTGATCTGATACATGCTGAAGTCTGGGAACTATGGAATAGTGGCTCTGGTATATAAGTCTATACTAAGTTTTCCATCACTAGCTTAAATCCAATTCTATCTGATCAAGTCTGAAAATACATGAATGTTGGAAATGGGACACTAAAATAATGAAGCCCAACTTTACGCTTGGGGATAAGAAGTACACCTGTAACCAAGCCCATGAGTTATAAAGAATTGTGATTTACAGCTGATGTTGTTCACAGTTATTGCACATTTACTTGACTGTCTACTATGTATGTCTGCAGGATTACTTATAAACTTTGTATAACCTTAAACTTTTTACAGAACTAATTTTTTTTATAAGTATGCAAGGTGAAAATAAAACTTGTTTGTCTGATAGTTGATAAATATAGTAAAAAAAATAAAAAAAAATAAAAAGCTTCTGCGCAGCAACATAAACCATCAAAAAATAAAAAGGCAACTACAGAATGGGAGAAAAATTTTAAAAAACATATATATAAGGGCGTAATATTTAAGATATATAAAGAATTCACACAATCCAATATCAAAAAAAACCCCCCAAACAATTGGATTTTAAAATGGGTAGAGGAAATGTGCAGGCATGCATTTCCATGTTCACTGTGGCATTATTAACAAGAGTTAACACATGGGAAAAACCTAACTCTTTATCACCCAATGAAAACAGAAAATGTGAATGATATATACATACACAAAATGGAAATTATTCAGCCATAAAAAAGGAAATGCTCCCTTCTGCAACAACATGGATGGACCTTGAGAATATCATGCTAAGTGACATAAGTTAGCTGGAGAAAGACAAATACTGTATGACCTCACTTAAACACACACACACACACACACATGCACACACCAAAAAAACAAACTCATTGATTCAGAGAACAGAACAGATTGGTGGTTATGAGAAATGGGGATGGGTGGTGAAGTGGGTGAAAGTGGTCAAAGGTACAAGTTTCCAGTTATAAGATGAATAAATTCTGGGGATGTAACATACAGCATTGTTAGCAAGGTTACTGTAGTTAACAATACTCTGTGGTATATTTGAAAATTAGTAAGAGTAGATCTTAAAAGTTTTCAGCGCAAGAGAAAAAAGTTGTAATAAGTGGATGTTGACTAAACACTTATGTTTTATATATATGTATTATATATAAAAAATCCTTACATTGTATACTTAAAACTAATACAATGTTAATGTCAATAACATCTCAGTAAGACTGGAAAAAGAAACAGGCATCACCTCAAGTTATCACAAAATTTTTTCATATATAATGTATAGGATAAATTAAAAAAAAAATCAGTCATGAAAAGAAATAAGACAACATAAGGAAACAGCCAAGAGAAATAGGTTAACAGGAAAAAAAAAAACCCAGGGGACTATGTAAGAGGGTTATCAAGTAATACTTTAAAATAGCTAGTTTTTATGATATAAATATAGCACAAAAATATGATTGACAATATTTTCAGAAAACAAAAATGTTATAATTTTTAAAATATGTTATAATACAATAATTTTAGAACTGAAATCTATAATGACTCAATAGATTGGTTTAAAGGCAACTTAAAATATTTAGTCAGTTGAGAAAAAGAAACAACTTTCAATGTCTTCAGGTAGCAACTGAGTATGTAACAAGTAACATCCATATAGATACTTAGAATGTAAAAGTAAACAAGTTGGCTGGATAAATTCAATATACAAAAATGAAGTGTATTTATATACCCTACAACATATACTTATTCAAAGAATACACATCACTTAAGTAGCAACTGAAAGTACCAAATACAAAGGAATACATATACCTAGAGTTATCCACAGAAAACTATATAAGTATTAAAACTTAAAAAAAAAAACTTAATAGGTAGATGAAATAAATTCATAGATGAAAAGTCTAAGAAAAGTAAATATGCCATTTTCTCCAAATTGTTCAGTTTGAATGCTTTCTGAACTAAAATTCCAGGAAATTATTTTTTGGCAATTAAGCCAATTCTAAAGTTTGTATAAGAAGGCAAAGGACCCAGAATAGCAAAGAAAATATTAAAGAAGAAACAGAGAAGAAGAAAGGACTTGCTATGCTGAGTAAGGAGATATAATACAACATTACAATAGTGGAGACAGTTTAGTCTTGCTGCAGGACTAGACGTACACACCAAGGGAATGCTGTAGAGAACCCAAAGAAAGACTCATGCAATCTCAATTTGATATATGACAAAGATGGACCTTCATAGCAGTGTCCAAGTAGGGGTCTTTTCAATAAGATATTCTGAGTTAACTGTAATATCACTATAAAAAATTTAAAAGGAGCTATACCATTATCTTACAGCATACACAAAATCACTTCCGGGTGAATTTTTGTATTTTATTGTTATCTCTCAAGAGCCTATACAGTTACCATGTGAAAAATCCATTCTACCCTATTAGATAATGCAAGACCAAAGGAAATCAAAATATGTTCCAGCTACAGGCAGTTCAACCAGTTCACACTGGCAGCTGTCTGCAGAAGCATTAGTTAGTCTAGCTGAGACCAGAAGAAACACTATGCCCAGAGTTATGACATTCAAAGTCTCAAGACAAATAAATGGTTTTTATTTAAGATCAATTTGATTTGCTAGGCAATAAAAGCTAACTAATAATATTAAACACTCATCAGATTGATTTTTTTAATATTTTATTATTATCTTTTAAATTTTTGTTATTTTTAAAATTATTTTGGCTGTGTTGGGTCTTCATTGCTGCATGCGGGCTTTCTCTAGTTGTGGTGAGCAGGGGCTACTCTTCACTGCAGTGCACGGGCTTCACAGTGCTGTGGCTTCTCTAGTTGCGGACACTAGCTTGTTGCAGTGTGTGGGCTCAGTAGTTGTGGTTTGTGGGCTGTAGATCACAGGTTCAGTAGTTGTGGTTCATGGGCTTATTTGTTCTGCAGCATGTGGGATCTTCCCGGACCTAGGATGTGTCCTCTGCATTGGCAGGAAGATTCTTAACCATTGCACCACCAGGGAAGTCCCAGATTGGTTTTTTTTAAAGGGTGAGATTTCAGGATATAAAACAACATTACCTCTTATTCACTGATACGAGAATATAAATTGGTAGAACTTTGGGAAAGTTTGGACATGTTTTACTAGATATATGCATATATTCATATATACTATGGCACTACCAAATTTGAATATATATATATTCCTGTATGACCTGACAATACCACTTACTTACTTACCTGACATACCTCCAAAAATGTACGTATGTGCACCAAATACTATGCACCAAAATGTTCATAACAGCAACACAAATATTCATGATAAATTATAGAGTTACATATTATAATACTGTACAAGAAAATAAATGATCTACAGCTATCAAAACATGATATACTTCTCCCATACACATGATTTTGAAAAAAGTAGACAATAGAATTTGTCTTATACTTACATAAGTTTCAAAAAACAATCAGAGACTTCCCTGATGGTCCAGTGGTTAAGACTCCAGACTCCATACGGCCAATGCAGGTGGCCTGGGTTCAATCCGTGGTCAGGGAACTATATTCCCTCATGCTGCAACTGAGAGCCTTCATGCCGCAACTAAAAGATCCTGCATGTCACAGCAAAGATCCCCCATGCCACAACTAAGACCTGGTGCAGCCAAATAAATAAATATTTTTAAAAACGCAAAACTAACCTAGTTATTTAGAAGTCAGGATAGTTCTTATAGAAAAAAATAGTGTGATATGAATGGATCATGAGGGGGTTTCCATGATTCTGATAACATTCTCTTTCTTCATGTGGATGGCTATTTACACAGATTCCCTTTAGGAAAATTACTGAAATGTGCTCTTACAATTTGCACATTATATTTCTATATAATTTTTAATTGAACAGAATCTAGTGAGACAGTCTATTAGAAAAAGTTTCATCTTACTATAATATCTTAATTCTCCTATAATGTGTGTTATTGATTTAAGAAGGTATCATTTGTAAACTGCCTTCTAGAAACTCAGACCATAAAAATACTTTTTCATACCTCAATAAATGTGCTCTATACTTCTCTTCATTGTCAGTCATAAATGTTTTAGTTCCTATGACATGCCAGGCATTTTTCTAGGAACAGATAAAAAGACTTGCCTTCATTGTGCTCACATTCTAGTGGAGTGAAATAGATCCAATAAATATGGCAACATAATCAAGATGTGAATTTTTTATAGACTTAACATTCTTCTCTGCTCCTTACAGAAAGAAGATTATTAGAAGCAGATTATTTTCTTGCTTCTAAAATGCTTTAGCCTCTATCCCTATGTCATATTGGGTTATTGGTCCCAACCCTATCCTCCCTCCATAATAGGATAACACATCCATGACTACTGTGCTGTCAGTTGCCTGTGCTTTCAATTGTCTATGCTTTCTGTGTAAAAGTTAATTCTTCCTACCTCCTTAAACTCTGGGCTTTGTCAGTGTAACATGTTTTGGCTAATAGTATGTAAGTAAATAAAGTTTGCTTCATCCCAGTAGAAGCATTAAATAAAACTGCATGGTTAGGCTCCTGTCTTTGAATATGAAACTTGTTCTCTAGATAATGGTTATTACTTCTGTCAATGTTCAAAAAAATTATCATGGAGCTGAGTCCAGCTCAACAGAACCCAGTTAAGCATAACTAAGCTCTGTTGACCTGCCATGCAGGTGACTCACAATAACTCATGTAATGTGAGCTTGTGAGCAACAAATGTTTTGTTGCATGCCAAGTAGATTAAAGAATTATTTGCTTCTGCATCAAAAGTTGACTATTTCACATAACGTAACAACTTGAAAACTAATTTGAAGATAAAACTACTGAGGTACCAACCCTATACTCTCCTTGAACTCAAAAATTTTATAAATACTGATATTTCTTTTTTAAAAACTTTTAAAAAACTTTTATTGGAGTATAGTTAACTTACAATGTTGTGTTAGTTTCAAGTGTACAGCAAAGTGAATCAGTTATACATATACATATATTCACTCTTTTTAGATTCTTTTCCCATATAGGCCACTACAGGGTATTGAGTATAGTTCCCTATGCTATACATTAGGTCCTTATTAGTTATTAAAAATATTTCTTATATGTTGTAAATGCCCTTTTATTTCACTTGTGCTACCAAAAAGAAATATTTTAACATTATGTAATCTTTAGATTGCTTTAGATTTCTGAAGCTCTTTTGGGATTATACGTTGAATATTTGTATCTGGCTAAGATTTAATACAAAGTTTTCATAAACTTGTTGGAGAAAAACTGTTTTCCATAAATGTAATTAGCTCTGTGAACTCATTCAGCTTATAGGATATTGTTGAAAAATGATTTCTGTCTTAGCTGTCATTTACTACCATAAATCTGTGTGTATTTATATAATTTGTATACTATAAGAAAATCAGAAGCTATCATTACTGACTAGCGGAAGCACAAAGAACATATTTACACAGTTGTAGGTAACGTGGTGCTTTAAAAAAAGCCAGTAGACTAGAAAAGCAAAAATCACAATTTTTTTAAAATTTGAATTTAAGGAATCATGCTGTCACTCACTCTATTGGTGAACTAATACAAACAAAAAGTGAATAATAAATCATTTTTCTATAATTCAGTACTTATAATCATTCAATCAACGTATTTACCTAGATAGAACACAGACCCATCAATTTTATTTTATTGTAGCCCTTCTCCTTTGAATCTTCTGTCCCTAAATACAGCCTGTTTTGCAACTATTCTTTCACCTTTTAGAAACAGTCAACCAGGCTTCACTATGATTCTGATTGCTTGTATTAAGCTTTTCCATGTGATCATGTATCCTGTGTAGAGCATAATTCTCTTCAACAGGCACAGCTAATTAAGTTCTGTAATCAAGGACACTGTAGCCAAGAGCTAATTTAAAAATTAAATGCTGAAAACAGAACAACATAATTTACTCTACAATTAAACAATTAGAGATGAAGGAACTGTGGCATATTTTGTCTGTTTTTATGACATTAGAAAATCTTCACAATGAATTTTAACATTTTTCTTTGTAACATTGGACCTTTTAGTTTAACTCCATAAGCTTCTTTGTCTAATCTGACTAGTTTTAGGTATTTTACATCAGCTAGCTTTAAACTCTCTCTATATATAAGTTAAAACTTAAGGGACCCCCTGGCAATAGTGTTTTGCAGACATTGTCTATCATTTACAAATGACAAGTTTCCATGCTGATTTGAATTTGGTAGTCCTGTAATAGCGACACCAGAGCATGACACTTAGCTGTGTGTTCCCACTGCAAACTCACTTTTTTTCCTTCTGTCACATTACATTTTATTTTCTCCTCCCTCAGGTATCAAAGGATGCCTAAACACATCTCTTCAATATATTCTGCTGCCTGTCAAAACTGGAAAAAGGCAGGGACTCTCTGGTTCACTGTGTTTGGTTAAAAACAAACAAACAAACTGGCTGTGAATTTTGGTCTTATTAATTTGAGAGAGCTGTCAGTGATGTAGTGATAGTTAAAGTTTTAATGTTAGGTTAGCATTATCTATAGCAAAGGGTAAGTCTTTTCATTGATTGATCATATGTTGTCTGAAATGATCCTCTTTTTGTGGAAATGAGAGTAGTAAATGTGAACATTTATTTTATATACCGGTCCACAGCAAGGAATGAGATATGAAATATTCATACTTACATACCAAAATTATTGCAAATAAACTTTATCCCCAGACACAACTGATAGTGCCTGTTAAGCTTAAAGTTATTTTGAATATAAGGTAGGATCTTGTATTGTTTATAACAATAAACAATAATAAATAAATAATAACCTTATTACTAAACTTTAGTAATCCAGGTAAAGTTAACGTTTAGAAAAAAATAAAGAAGCCACACAATCATTATAAAATGCCGAATTTTAAAATGTGTTAACTATTAGTATTTCAGGAGTATGCATCACCGATTGCTTTATTTATAACCAATTGCTTTATATAACCAATTGCTTTTATTTATTATTAGATTTAACTTCACTGAGATCTTTATCTTTCTCTCTCATGTGACTTCTATTGAAAAGATTTTATGTTTACGTAAGCTTTTGAGCCCCAAAAAATTTAACTTGAAAACTTTCATATCCACATGGTACTCTTTTACTCATTAAAAACATTTTTACTGGGATATTTATATTTA
This sequence comes from Hippopotamus amphibius kiboko, assembly GCF_030028045.1. NCBI lineage: Eukaryota > Metazoa > Chordata > Mammalia > Artiodactyla > Hippopotamidae > Hippopotamus > Hippopotamus amphibius. The sequence continues at coordinate 110,660,871 of NC_080193.1, forward strand.
AATTTATTCCTTTCCAATATTTTTTTTCTAATTGAAATTAGCCGAGCCATCACAACACTGGAGGTTTCATTTAATTATTTAATTAATCTTAGTGGCTTAAAATAGATGTTTGTTTCCCACTCGTAACTAAGAGCAAGTGAGTACTCAAAACAATGCCTTCAGGCACCAGGCCATGGGTCCAACATTTTCAATACCTGACTTTCAAGGTCATCAAAAAGAGGAAAGAGACAATGGAGGAAGCATATCCACTTTTGAAATTATTCTGGTTTCAAGGTGACATAACAGCATATTCTTTTCATATTGCTACTGTACCAAATTACTACAAACTTTTGACAAAATAACACCAATTTATTATCTTACAGTTCTGCAAGTCATAAGTCCCCACAAACCAAGTGGGGCTGCATTCCTTTATGGAGGCTATAGAATAAAATCAGTTTTCTAACCCTTTCCTTCTTCTACAGCAGAGGTCCACAACCCCCTGGTCATGGACCTGTATAGGTCCGTGATAGCTTTATCTGCCATTCCCCATCACTCCCCATCACTTGCATTAGTACCTGAACCATCCCCCACTCCCACCTCCACCCCACTCTGTGGAAAAATGGTCTTCCACGAAAGTGGTCCCTGGTGCCAAAAAGGTTGGGGACCACTATTCTAGAGACTGCTTGTATTCCTCATCTCATGATTCCACACCACTTTCAAAACCAGCAATGTTTAGCCAAATCTTTCTCAAGATATCTTCTCTCTAGTTCCTACCAGCCTCCTTTTGCCCCACTTAAGAATGCTTGTGATTACACTGGCCCCACCTTCTTATTCCAGGATACTCTCCTTAAGGCAGCTGATTAGTGGTCTTAACTGTACTTGTAACCTTAACTGGCTCTTTGCTATGCAACCTAACACAGCCTCAAGTCCTAGAAATTAGGATGTAGATATATTTATGGAGCCATTATTCTGCCCAGCAACTCAGTTTCACTCATATTGGGTTGTTGAAATCTCATAACTTGCACCCATCTATAGAAGCCATGAAATGTAGCTCCTATTTGGGCAACCGCTTCCCAACAACAAATCTATGCTATATAAAATGGATGGCCAGCTTTCTCTGCTACAATTGTTTTGTATCCTGTGGGCAAGCCATTACACTCAAAGCATCCCATGAAGTGCCCCCAGTGGATATTTGTGACAGTATACAAACTCCAAACTCTTAATTTCCTATAATATTACTTTACTCAGACCACATGTATTCTTTCCCCATGCACTTATGATTCCAGAGGAACCCCTCTTCTTACATTTGTGTTTGACATATGTACACTGTTATCCAGAATAAATTCAACATATTAAAAATTCCTGTAATCATAACATTAGAGTGTTTTGTTTTTCTTGTTTTTTTTTTTCTTCCCTCTCCTTCATAAGATATTTTTAATGCCTATTCTGTTTAAAAGACTGTGCTGAGGACAGTGCATTATTATTACTGGAGGCTTGTTAGCCTGGTGGTAGAGTGTTGGGGAGGATATTCTCTAATCTTCAGATTAAGTTCCAGTCTTTGTGTCTTGTGATAGATGGCCTTCATAAGTGTTTCTGTCCCTCCAGAGATAGAGCTTTTTACCCCCATTACTTTCCCCAGCTACAGCAAAAAGCAGACTAAGGCTCTCCTCTCCCCCTGAATGAGATAGGGAGGCTGCAGCTGGGTGGAGTTCTTTTCCCCTAGCTGCAATATTTCACCATTACCTTTTTTTTTTTTTTTTTTTTTACCTGAATAAGAGTTTTATTTAGGAGAACAAAAATATATGCTTATATATATATTAAACAAGCTTTTTTTCAATAACATTATTTTACACTCCAAAAAGATTTTTATTCAATATTTTCTAATGGTTTCAAATTTTGCTGCACACTAGAATCATCTAAGGAGCTTTAAAACAAAAAAAGCTGATGGTTGGACCACCAACACCCTCCACCTGCCCCTAGCAAGATGTTCTCACACCTGAACACTAGGATGTTTTAAAACTTTGCAGATGATTCCAATATGCAGCAAAGTTTGGGGCTAAAATCCTTCTGAACTCTACCCGAGTTTACTCTAAGTTTTTTTTTTTGGGGGGGGGTACACCAGGTTCAATCATCTGTTTTTATACACATATCCCCATATTCCCTCCCTTCCTTGACTCCCCCCTCCCTTCCTTGAGTCCCCCCCACCTCGAGTCCCCCCACCCTCCCCGCACCAGTCCTCTAAGGCATCTGCCATCCTCGAGTTGGACTCCCTTTGTTATACAACAACTTCCCACTGACTATTTTACAGTTGGTAGTATATATATGTCTGTGCTACTCTCTCGCTTCGTCTCAGTTTCCCCTTCACCCCCCGCCCCCTCCCATACCTCAAGTTCTCCAGTCCATTCTCTGTATCTGCATCCTTGTTCTTGTCACTGAGTTCATCAGTACCATTTTTAGATTCTGTATATGTGAGTTAGCATACAATATTTGTCCTTCTCTTTCTGACTTACTTCACTATGTATGACAGACTGTAGTTCTATCCACCTCATTACATATAGCTCCATCTCATCCCTTTTTATAGCTGAGTAATATTCCATTGTATATATATGCCACATCTTCTGTATCCATTCATTTGTTGATGGGTATTTAGGTTGCTTCCATGTCCTGGCTATTGTAAATAGTGCTGCAATAAACATGATGGTACAAGTTTCTTTTGGGATTATGGTTTTCTTTGGGTATATGTCCAGTAGTGGGATTTCATCATTACCTTTTGATGTCCTTCCCCTTCAAAGGAAGACTTTTGTTTAACAAGAGGAAGGATCTGGGTGGATTTCATGGTGGTTGTTCTTCCCCTCCCCAGACAGTACCATGGAAGAGCTTTCTCTGGATTCTTTCCATTCTCCTAGTGAGAACCTAGTGAGATTCCTGGAGGAGACGCCTACAAAGTATGAGGAACCCCTATGAGTGTGGTCCCCAGGAAAGCTTCTCACCCTCACACTAGCCCACACTTACTTCAACTAATTTGTCAAAATTGCTGCTTTAATGTCTGAAGAGCTTATAAGGCATTAAGCAGCTTCTAAGTTTTATTTCTGGATTGTCAAGTATCTTTCTTTTCATTTCTTTTTTAAAGATTATTTTCTTTATTGGCTATAATGCATTTTTGTCCCTTTTTGAGCCATGCCCTGTGTATTAGTCTGGGTTTCCCAGAGAAACTGAATAAAGAGGATATAGCTTACAGAATTGTGGAGGCTGACAATTTCCAGGATCTGCAGTCGGCAAGCTGGAGACTCAGGAGCTAATGGTGTAATTCATCAACTATCCTTCATTCATCTTTTTTCCTACGTTTCCTCAGTAGTGTATGTGTTTAATTATTGTAACTTTTATAATTTTAATAAGTAATACGGAAAGTTTTCATTACACTTTTCTCTAAAAACCTCACCAGTTTTTAATAGATAAAATTTACTGCCATCTTGAAAATTAACCTCTCAGAAAGTCTTTGAGGGAATTAAATACAAGATCATGTTATATTACTTTATTTAATTCAAGAAATATTTTATATATCTGGATAATTTTTCAAATACTCATAATTTCTGCACATTTATTTTTAAATTATTCTTCATAATTCTTTATGCTACTTTAAATATATTTTTCTACTGTGTGTTTTATATGATTGTTACATATGAGAGCAAATTTTTATATATTTAAGTTATTACTAGATTCTTTACTAACTCTGATATCCATTTTCACTTCACCTTATTATACTGAAGGAATACCCACTGTCAAAATGGAGACTAAATTTATGCAACGAAACAGAATAGTACATAAAAATTAGAGAGTGAATACTACTCAAGCATACTCTTATTGAGGAAACAAAACAGAACAAAAACAGAAATGTTCTATGAATTTTACTAAGCATTATTTCACCTTCATTAGGGCAGGAAATATTTTTCACTAGAAAAAAATTACAATCATACATGTGCTTAGATTTATTATGAATGTCAACAAATTTAAAAGAAATGTACAAAACTATAATGCAGTCATACTGCTGTTTCATATAAATTTTGATTTAATCTTAATGTTTCAAAACTTTGTTCTATTTTCTTGAAATTGAAAAACAAATTATCTTATATGGAAAATTATACAACACAGGAAAATGTAAATTATTCTGGTGAGAATTTTTATTTTATATTTAATTACTTTAAAATTACTATAGCTTATCAACAAAGTGATCCATGAAAGATCACTCTCCTTGTTTCCATACTCATTGTTTTCTATGATACCTCCCATTTAGTTTTACTTTCAGACCAACACTGTCATTTTTTTCTTTCTGCATCTTGCCAAGTAACTTAAGAATTACTAATTCTTAAGTTACTTGTCAAGATTATATTATTATTAATATAAACTCAGGATTTCATAAAATTAAACAGCTTATCCTCTAGCTCTCCTGTAGAGCTCCTACACCACAGGCTTCATCAGGCAATACTGTATAAAATAATGCCATAGCATTGATCTGACTTGCTTGACTTACAGAATTCTCACTATTCATTTTGAGTAATATAGTATTTAATGAAATTTTAAAAAAATTAATATTTTATTAATGTCCAAACTAGTTCATTAATGAAATAAGTCAGAAAAAGATGAATACTATAGGATATCACTTATACATGGAATCTAAAAAATAATACAAATAAATGTAAATGAAAAACAGAAACAGCCTCAGATATAGAAAACAAACTTGTGGTTGTAAAAGGGGAGAGGGAAGTGGGGAGGGACAAATTAGGGGTATGGGGTTAACATATAAACTACTATGTATACAATAGATAAGCAACAAGGATATATTGTATAGCACAGAGAATTATAGCCATTATTCTGTAATAACTTACAAGTACAACCTGCAAAAATACTGAATTACTCTGCTTTACACCTGAAATTAATATAATATTATAAATCAAATATACTCCAATATAAATAAACTAGTTCATATTATGAATTAGTTTATATCTTTTGGAAAATCATAGCTGACAGTCAATAAGTCAATTAGTTTGCTACAGATCTGACTGCCTTTGATAGACTGAAATTTTATATTATTTAGTTTATGACATTTTGCAAATATTCATGATTTTCTAAAAAACATATTGATCATTTTACCTTTAGATCTTGCTATGGACTGAATGTTTGTGTTGTCCCAAAACGTATATGTGTTGAAGCCTAAATCCCCAATGTGATAGTATTCGGAGATGGGACCTTTAGGCAGTGATTAGGTCATGAGGATGAAGCTCTTATGAATGGGATTAGTGCTATTATAAGGGATAGGAGAAAGATGACTCTCTCTCCCATGTGAGGATACAGCAAGTAGACTACAGTCTGTGGACCAGAAAGGGAATACTCACTAGACACCAGATCTACTGGCATCTTGATTTTAGACTTCCCAGCTTCGAGAACTGTGAGAAATAAATGTTTGTTGCTTAAGCCACCCAGTCCTATGGCATTCTGTTATTGCAGCCTGAACTAAGAACAATTAGACTATTATAGTCACATGACTCTCTTAATATATTTTTCATCCCAAACATCAAAAATTTAAAGAATAAAAGGCCTGTAAAAAAATCAAAAGTCATGAAACAAATATTTTAAAACTTTCCATTTTTACTTAGCTCATGCCACATTTCTGTCTTAAAATAAAATAATAATCAATACAAATATACTTACACTGAAAGTGAAAATCATTGTCTCAGGTAGTAGCTTGGAGCAAAATTTATAAAGAAAATCCAAATAACACAATACATTCTCTACTTGTCCTGTGTAAGACAACCAGAACAATTTGAAACAGAAAGCCTTGATCTTGAATTCTATTAAAATGGATGCTAGTTCATATTGTTCAAGTTACTATAAGTGGAAATAGAATAACTGTAACCCATCTAATGGGTTCACAGTCTCCTTGATTTTATTCTTTATTGCTAACTCTCAGTATGAAAATGATAGGAGATTTCCAGGGTAAAAAAATATTCGGGTTGTTGCTTTTCCTTATTGTGTAACTTATTTTGTGATGCCATTTCTCTTTTTTCCATTATAATATAGCACACATAATCAGTCAGCATTTGACTAAATTTAATAAGGGAATAAGTTAACTTGGAGGCTATTAAACTAATTATTGCACATGGTTTCACACTTTGGGGCCATTTAGTCAAAATAAGATGTAATGATGTGGTATTAGCTATTGTGTTCTAGATGCAATTTTTCTACTTTAATCTCAGTTTGGGTGATTATATAATATATTGCCCAAAGACCTGTCAGAAATTGAAAAAGTCAGTTACTTATTTGTTCTGAATGCTGTGACAATGGGTATAAACCAGGACTCTCCTCGGAAAATTGTAGTGAAAAGCAATACAAATTTTAGTCTCTGGTAACCATTTTCCTCTATTACAGGGGTCAGTAAACTTTTTCTGTAAAGGGCCAGATAATAAACGGTTTATGCGTGGTGGGTAATAAAATCTTTTTTGCAGCTATTCCACTTGGGAATTGTAGCATGAAATCAGAGATAAGCAATACGGAAACAAATTGGCACATCTGTATTCCAATAAAACTATTTATAAAAATAGATGGTGTATTTTCCCAATGGCCTGTGGTTTGCCAATGCCTGCCCGAAACCCTATACATTCCTGTCTATTCTATTTTATTTATACCATTTCTTTTACTTTCTCATGGCTTTATGTATTCTACTATATATTGAAATCTCTCAAAGTGTCTGGTTGAAAGACATGACTTTGTATTTTAACTGTATTCTCAGTATTCTTACTTTGGTGTCTGATAGGCATTCTCAAACTAAATATGTCCAGAATTAAAATCTTGATACATCTTTATTCAAAGCTGCTTCTTTCAAAATGGAAATAAATAAATACTAGAGTTATCCTTTTGCCTTCCATTTTCTCCCACTCTGTATCCAACTGACTATCAATTTCCATAGGTATTACCTTTACAGTGTATAGAGAATCTCATCTTTCACCTCTTCACCTCCTTCCTACCACCCTAGTTTGAATCACTATCTTCTCACCAATGTATTACAATACCTTCCTAATTTTGACAGACCTAATAATAAGTTTAGAACTGAATATGGTAGTTTGAAGAATCTGCCAAATATCAAATGGAAGATATCCAGAAGTAAGATTTCTGTATATGATAAAATGTGTTACATATCCTAGAGTGGTTATCACCAGACAGTAGGATAAATGATCATTAGACCACTAATTTTTCTTTATATTTTGCTATGTAATTTTCAAAATTGTCCACACAGCACAATTCTTGTTATTGTAAAGACAAAAACATAAATGTGTTTTTTTTTACACAAAAAGGGAAACAATAGAAATGAAGACAGTAGATGAGAACTAATCTGTGAAAAAGAGAAGAAGACGTAAAGCTGTAGATGCAAGTTTGAGACAGAGTTATTCTTCAGTATGTGCTCATTTGTTTAAATATTGCAACATGTTTTTAAAATTCTAGTTAGTGTATACATGGAATTTCAAGATATTTTTATTTAAATTATGCTATTTATAAAATCACAGCCTTTACCATTTATTGATTTGAGGTTAAATCACACACATTAAATATTGATACAACTACTAAAATAAAAATTAATCATATTATAAATCTAGCATCTAAATTGGGTTGGCCAAAAAGTTTGTTTGGGTTTTTGGTAGGATAAGGAAAAACCTGAGTGAAATTTTTGGCCAGCCATACAGTTTTAAATTTCATGATATCTTTCCTTATTTAATATATTCTTGCTTTTGTGCTGACATAGAGTATTTTCTTCCTCTAAGATACAATTTCCATATTCCTAGATCACATCATTAAGTTCATCGCCTACCCTAATCCTCTAAATTAGTTTCCTATGGGATGTTTCAATATATGGTACTTAACTCATCTGAAAAGTGCTGAGACTCATTATAGGTTATATGTTATAATAGTATGCTAAGGTAAAGATGAATCAAGTTTAGATATGGATACTGAAATCAAGACCTAACTAGAAGAAAGGGGGAAATGACCATTTTAAAAAATTTTAACAGTGTAACTATAGTTATTAATAGGAAGAATTTTGCTAAGGAAATAGAATCAATGATTTTATGTTTCATTTTTATCATTTCTACAAACCAATAAATATCTTGTCAAAATGAACAAGGTACAGTAACATTGTTAGTAATGAAATCTAATAATGCTATCCCCTTTTAGGGAAAAAAAAGATTATTTATTTTAAAAAATAAGGGAGAGAAAGACAATGAATCTTGTAAGAATCACTACATTAGGGTGGAGATGAATGAATGAATTTTAATACATTTTTGCTCAAAGATGAAGGTTAAGAAGACTGAGTGAAAGAATAAAAACCACATGATATAAGCAGTATATTGCTTATACCAATACACAAATCTAATCTGCAGTGTTATTTAAAAAAATAGACATTCAATTCAAACATCAGGATAGTTGAGGATGACATTTAAAATAAGTAAAATTTCCATTAAAATGAATCAATTAGCTGTCTAGACATTCACTCAAGCCTTCTGCTTAAACCCCATCTCCAGTGATTATGCATGTGACAGAAGTCACCCAGTGATTTTTTGGATTGAATGGCTTTTTTATTATTGTTCTTTTTTAGCCACATTCTTCAAATAGAGTGAATTCTCACCACTTTCATGACAGTTCTGTTCTGTTTCATTCCTTGATTCATCATTTATTGCCACCATCTTACCTCAGGTTACTATTAGGTAATATATTGTCAAAGATAGCCTTTTAAGTTTTATTTGACAGGTTATGATGTTTCTTTTGATTACAAATAAAGCCACAAGATAGAGTGTTTACAAAAAAGGGCATCTTCATATTGACAAGCTCTTTGACAGGACAATTCAAGTTACTACACCATATGACTTTCAAAGTAGACAAGCAGGGGAAGGGAGACAAATAAATAATAGGGTTGCTTGGCAGATGCCCCAATTATTCTACATTTTAGTTGATATAATATAAGCTTTTAGTTGAAGCTTTTATCTCTATGACAATTTACTTTAAATTCTAAACTATACATATTTTGATCTAGCCTTGTAAGCCGTGAAAGAGACATGCTGTGACATATAAGGCATGGTGCAGTTTTAGAAATGTGCTACTTCCTCTTATATCTACTCAGAATTCTGGGAAAATATCTCCACCAAGCAGTGTAATAATATGACATCAAAAGCCCAATTTGGAACGTGGTCATTGTGATTCTAAAAAAATTTTAGCATGACAAATATATTTGTAATAAATTAATGGTGAGTTTAAAAAAAAAAGTTTGGTATGAAATCAAAAAAACACCATATACATGGACCATAGTGTCTTGTATACATCACAGGATCATGAAGTCACAGAGTGGTATCATTAACAGTCACCGGATCTTAGAGTCAGATACATGGTTATGAATCCCTCTTTGTCAATGGGAAAGTATGCGATTTCGACACTTTAAAATTTGTTTGAATCTCAGTTTCTTCACATGGCAGATATAAATAACAATACTTACTTCATCGTTGAAGATAAGTACATATAAAATGCTAGGTTCATTGTAGGGGTAAATAAATATGTTTCCTACACTCTCTCTGTCACACAATTCTAGTGTCTCACAATTTTATTCCTATGTGATAGATTTAAGTATTTAGCCTTTGATAGCAGAGATCTCTGTGGGAATTAGGAAATATAATATGCAGGCCAACTTTGGCTCTAGTATTTATTAGCTGTATTATGTCAATAGATGAGGGAAGGAACTGCCTTTGTTCCCACATATTACAGTAAAGATAATAGTACCAGTTTACCAGTTTGTGGATGAAAAGCATGTAAATGCTTTGCACAGTCCCTGGCTTATTATTAAGTGCTTTGCACAGTTCCTGGCTTATTATTATTCCTATTTTCAGAAATTTTGTTCTACATTTTAGTATCTTTTCAAGCATACATTGCTTTAATGAAGTGAATTATTTACAGTCTCAGAAAATTTTCTGTTCCAATTTGGATTCCTTTTATTTCTTTTTCTTCTCTGATTGCCATGGCTAAAACTTTCAAAACTATGTTGAATAACAGTGGTGAGAGTGGGCACCCTTGTCTTGTTCCTGTTGTTAGAGGAAATGCTTTCAGTTTTTCACCATTTAGAATGATGTTGGCTGTGGGTTTGTCATATATATGGCTTTTATTATGTTGAGGTAGGTTCTTTCTATCCCCACTTTCTGGAGAGTTTTTATCATAAATTGATACTGAATTTTGTCAAAAGCTTTTTCTGCATCCATTGAGATTATCACATAGTTTTTATCCTTCAATTTGTTAATATGGTATATCATATTGATTTGCATATATTAAATAATCTTTGTGTTCCTGGGATAAACCCCACTTGATCATGGTGTATGATCTTTTTAATGTGCTGTTGGATTTTGTTTTCTAGTATTTTGTTGAGGATTTTTGCATCTAAGTTTATCAATGATTTTGGCCTATAATTTTCTTTTTGTGTGACATCTTTGTCTGGTTTTGGTGTCAGGGTGATGGTGGCCTTGTTTGCAGAATTAAAAAAGAAATTTTACAATTTGTATGGAAACACAAAAGACCAAGAATAGCCAAAGCAATCTTGAGAAAGAAAAATGCAGCCAGAGAAATCAGGTTCCCTGACTTCAGACTATACTACAAAGCTACAGTAATCAAGACAGTATATTACTGGCACAGAAACAGAAACACAGATCAGTGGAACAGGATAGAAAGCCTAAAGATAAACCCACACACATATAGTCACCTTATCTTTGACAGAGGCAAGAATATACAATGGAGAAAAGAAAGCCTCTTCAATAAGTGGTCCTGGGAACATTGGACAGCTATATGTAAAACAACGAAATTAGAACACTTCCTAACACCGTACACAAAAATAAACTCAAAATGGATTAAAGACCTAAATGTAAGACCATACACTATAAAACTCTTGGAGGAAAACATAGGCAGAACACTCTATGACATCCATCAAAGCAAGATCCTTTTTGACCCACCTCCTAAAGTAATGGAAATAAAAACAAAAATAAACAAATGAGACCTAATGAAACTTGAAAGCTTTTGCACAGCAAAAGAAACCATAAACAAGATGAAAAAACAACCCTCAGAATGGGAGAAAATATTTGCAAATGAAGCAACTGAGAAAGGATTAATCTCCAAAATATACAAACAGCTCATGCAGCTCAGTATCAAAAAAACAAACAACCCAATCCAAAAATGGATGGAAGTCCTAAACAGACATTTATCCAAAGAAGACATACAGATGGCCAACAAACACATGAAAAGATGCTCAACATCACTAATTATTAGAGAGATGCAAATCAAAACCACAGTGAGGTATAACCTCACACCAGTCAGAATGGCCATCAAAAAATCTAGAAACAATAAATGTTAGAGAGGGTGTGGAGAAAAGAGAACCATCCTGCACTGTTGGTGGGAGTGTAAATTGATACTGCCACTATGGAGATATGGAGGTTCCTTAAAAAACTAAAAATAGAACTAGCATATGATCCAGCAATCCCACTACTGGGCATATACCCTGAGAAAACCATAACTCAAAAAGATACATGTACGACAGTGTTCACTGCACACTATTTACAATAGCCAGGACATGGAAGCAACCTAAATGTCCACCAACAGATGAATGGATAAAGAAGATGCGATACATATATACAATGGAATATTAGCCATAAAAAGGAAGAAAATTGAGTTATTTGTAGTAAGGTGGATGAACCTAGAGTCTGTCATACAGAGTGAAGTAAGTCAAAAAAAGAAAAACAAATACTGTATGCTAATGCATATATACGGAATCTAAAAGAACGATACTGACAAACCTAGTGGCAGGGCAAGAATAAAGATGCAGAGTAGAGAGCAGACTTGAGGACACAGGGAGGGAAAGGGAAGCTGGGACGAAGTGAGAGAGTAGCATTGGCATATAAACACTACCAAATGTAAAATAGATATCTAGTGGGAAGCTGCTGCATAGCACAGGGAGATCAACTCGATGCTTGGTGATGACATAGAAGGGTGTGATAGGGAGGTGGGAGGGAGGCTCAAGAGGAGAGGATTTGGGAATATATGTATAAACATAGCTGATTCACACTGTTGTACAGCAGAAAGTAACACAAAATTGTAAAACAATTATACACCAATAAAGATCTGAAAAAAAAAAGAAAGAAAAATTTCTGGAATCTATATTTCTGTAAGGCTAATCTGCTAATTTGAAAAAAGGGAATCTAAGGCATAGGACCTACTTCAAATGAGTGAAGTTTGTGTGTTTGGTATCTCTTATCCATTTTCCAGGAATGGAGTTTCAGAAAGGATCTAGCTCATCTTCTCTGAAATGATTTATATTTTAAAACCAACCAGTCCAGAGAAGAACACATGAAAAACAGCCAATCCTTTTTCATTATATGGACCACATGACTTTGATATTGAGGAAAGGGAAACAGGGTTAAAATTTCCTGTTTTACCAGTGAATCCCACTGAATAGACTTGAAGAGCATGGTTTTTAGTAGTGCTTAATCTGACATGCCAAGAAGGGCATATGGAGGAAGAACACAGAAAGGATAGGCTGCCCTACAGCTGAAACCATTTAAATTAAAATCCATAAATTAACAACTGTACCCTATGTCTAATGGTATCAAAGATTTACCAACACTAACTGAATTCTTAAGTAGGGGCTTACCTATTCATGTCTGTCCAATAGCACCTAACATCTCTGAAGAGTAGGGCTGAGTAGCCTTTCCTAACAAGACAGCTCTCTGTGTGGGGAACTGGCTGGACACCCCCGTTATTTTCCAGGTTATTCTCAATAGGCTTTAAATAAGATTAAAGTAAATTTTAAGGATGTGTGTATATATACATATATGCATTTGTGTCCATTTGTACACATATGTATATTTCATATACATATATGTATATTTTCTCTCAGGTAATATCAATTTTGACAAATGTCTTATTATCTTTAATATAAGTCCCAGCCACTCACTCATCCTAAGTGAGACACTGAACCTTCATAGTCTAGAGGCTCTCCTTTCAATTTCCCTGTATATAAACATTTAAAGGAGAAATTTGAATTTGTATCATCAGCATTGTTCTATATAGGCAGGTATACACCAGCATACTTTGCCAAATAATACTGAATGTATTCTAATTGGAATTAGACTTGGAATTCCACCAAGGATAATCTCTTTCACCTAAAAATCATCAAACTAAAGCTTTAAACAGTATAAATCTGTGACAAGTCATGGACCCATAAATAAATACGAGACAGTGAGGCATATAGTATAAGGCATATAAGCTAAAGTTTATAATATTTTTCTATTAATTTAAAAAAATTAGTCACTAGAATTACTCCAAATTATTTATATATACTCAACTATAAAAGAACAGGTTAAATCACTACAAGAAATTGAATAAACCCTTCTGTTCTGTGGTGTTTTTAGTAGGCCTACTAATGGGTGGATTGATCAGTTGCCTGTATACAAATTAATCCATCCCCTTCCTAGCAGAGAAAGAAGACACCTATACTCTGCTAACATTATTGGGTTCGGAGAACATTTAGGGTCAGTGTTTAAGGAGTTGTGGGAAAACAAATAAATGACAGAAAGAAAAGTGAAATTGCTGAAGACTACATGTATTTCTCATTATTGTCTACTCATATTCTAACAATGTTCATGCAATTTAACAAAGCTATGAAGGGCAATGACCCTAACCTCATAAATCATTGTATTACTACATGAAAAACTGCATACAAGAGGACAGCAAGGTTTAAGTGGGTTTTTTTTTTTTCCAGTTTTTTTTTTTTTTTTGGGGGGGTACACCAGGTTCAATCATCTGTTTTTATACACATATCCCCGTATTCCCTCCCTTCCTTGACTCCCCCCCCTCGAGTCCCCCCCACCCTCCCTGCCCCAGTCCTCTAACAAATCTTCCATCCTTGAGTTGGACTCCCTTTGTTATACAACAACTTCTAAGTGGGTTTTTTAATCTTAATGAATATGCCATGATGTAATATAAAACAGGTTCTTTAATCTTACTATAGAATAAACACTGTGCTCTAGGTTTACTCTTCTGATTCAAACTATGATCTTCCTTGGAGTATCCTTCCCTAACTATGCTGTTTATGAAGGGTAGCAGGGTACCCAGTTAGTCTACACTTGCACATGTACTGGAAAAATTGTAATTTTATTGCCTTTCCCCCATCCTCTGTTGATATACCTGTCCTTTCTGATTTACAGATATTAAATCTAATATGCAATATATAAGGTAAAAACTAAGATATAATTTGTCAACCTGTGCAAACCATTTCAAATACGTTATTTTGTGGTCTAGGTAGTCAGCAAACATATCTGTCATTCAATTCTCCTAATACCATAAAAAAAGGAAGAGAGCCATTCTTGTGGGATTTTATGCACCCTAAAAAGATAGGTATACGATAAGGATTGATTCTTTTCCTTTCTATTCTATCCAATGATCGCAACAATAACCTGTTACACATAAACAGCACTGTTTATTTTTTAAAATTTCCCATATCTATGCTTTTGATTCCTTTAGCTTTTTTAAAAAAGAAGAGCTAATATTACAAACTCATTTTAAAGATGAAAAAAAAAAAAAACAGGAGAATGAAATAGGTTAAGTGAGTTATACAGAGCCACATGGCTTTTAAGGGTAACTAGAAACTAGAAAACTTGTCCTCTACTAACCCAGTACCCCTTCAATGAAAAACACTATCTTACTCAGCATCCTGCCTTATGAAACGGACACATCATCTCTGTATAAGTGAGCCAACTCTTACATCTGCTGCTTAAAAATCTTCTATTTTTGTTATAGTTACCATAATTAATTGCACATAATAGAAATTAAATAAAAATATAAATACTTTTTAGATAAAAAATAGTAACTATAATCATGGACTAAGTACAGAACACATGCAAGGAGCCAACATTACTTCTTCAAGTTAACTCTCCTTAGGTACATAAAAATGATCACATTACACAGTTAATGTTGGATTGTTAACTCCATTTGTTATGGAATAACTGAATTATAGCTAAGTCTATTGAAAAAAATCATAAAATGATTCTGTTAAGATGAGTTTTTATATTGAGAAATAATAAAAAGTACATGTGTGAGTAAATTTGTTGAATACATGACCTTCACCATCCAAAATTTAGGAAACTAGTGTTTTTGAAGGATGCTATCTAAATTGATCAAAATATACTAACTAATTAAATTCACATACTTTAAGTTTGAAATTCTGGGAAAGATATGTACAAAGTATATAAAAACCAATTAGATAATATCCACCTAAATTTTTGAGTTGTCCAAAGTATAGCTAAGAATTTGTAGCTTGGCTCTCATTCTAAACAAGACCTGGAAATATTCTAAAATTGTTTATGCCAAAAAGCAAGCAGGACTCCTTTAGTGCAATCACACAGAAAATATAAAAACTTAGGCAGAGTTTTGGATTTTGCTTTGTGGTGTTTGTCCATCCATAAATTAAAGGTTGTACTTTCCAGTGTGTATCCATAAAGTGTAAATTTAATCAATATACCCAATATTTGCAACAAAGGTATTTGAGAATACTAAGAACACTGTACTTAATTAGTTAATCATAAAGAATGCTTCACCCTTAGTCCCCCAAATGCCTGCCCTCAGGAAAGCATAATTGCTGTGGAGGTTGTAGCTTTAGATTATATTTCTACACAACATAAATGAATGACCTGGTCCCATTTATAATGGATTTCCCTCAGAAATCTCAGAGCTTGTCAGAGTGAAACATAATATTGGCAAAGGCACCTTTGTTTTTTCCAGATTTTTTTTTTCCAAGCAGATTGTTGTGCTTAGCCAAAGCAAAAGCAAACATACGGCACTAAGAGATATATGAAAAGACGGTATTCTGGAATGCCTGATGATCTTTTTTCCCTCTGCCTGCCTGCTGCCACTTTTTCCTGCTATAGGGGTAAGCCTGTGCCTTATGAACATGAAATACATCTATGGAGAACAAGAAGTCCATCACAAAGACTGATCACAAGAACTGCTATCCTAATTCACAGTTTCAGGCCTTTTCAGTAGTATCAGCTGTCCCTGGAGACTCCCAACAGTCTGACGTCAAAGTCCCCTCCAGGAACTGTTTTTAGTTTCACTTTGGCTGATTTCATAAAATGTCAAATGCAACAAGCCTGCTGGGGTGAGAAATAATTTAGTCTCAACAAATTTGTGCTTCATTGGTATTTCCTCCTTGTTATTGTTTTGCCATTAGGTTTTTATTAATGAGGCTTGGAGTGGCTCCAGGCTTATTATGCAATATTGGAAATGTAAAACTTATTTTCTGGGGGTGTTTGGTGTCCTGACATTCAGACATCGGTCCTCAAGAGAGCAGCAGTAAAATGACTTAGTGCTATAAAAATGAGTCCAAATAATATTTATTTTGTCTTTTTATTAAAAGCTATTCCAAACAATATTTTTCTGACAGGCCTATCTCGGCTTAATCCTGATCAGAAACACTGGAACCCAATGTGAACATCAGCAGGCCATAGAAGGCAAAAAGTCTGTTCAGAACTTTGGAATCCAGCAGCCTTGGCCACTGTTTACTCTGGAATGAAGATAGAAGCAAATGGTCACTGGGTTTTCTTACAGAGCATTACTCTGCAAGCACTGAAGTATCTTCCCTAATGATGCTTTAACAGGACTAGCTCCATGTTTATTACAAAAGATGTGGTGGAAAAATAGCCTCCCCAGGACAAACATCTTGTTCGTGACATATGGAAATGGTTGACAAGAGTCACTAATCATGTTTAGGAGTATTTATTTCACATATGAATCATCAATGAAGATCTATGAACGGTCTTCTCTACTTTGCTCTTTACACAAAATACGTAGGAACAACCCTTGATTTTATTTAGTTCTTCAGTCTAATAGTTCATTCTAAGATGAGAATTGTCTGTAGGGGATAACTGAGTTAATAGCAATCAGCCACATTTCCAGTGATAATATGAAGCTAAAATTGGAAGCAATGGGCTAAGTTAATATGATTTTCTTGTATAAAGACTTAGATAACTCAGAGCAAGTGAGTTCCTTCAGTGCTTTAGCGTTCTTTATCTGCAAAGACAGACGCTTAGGATACAGTATTTTAAGACTAAGCCACAACACACACAGAGAAATGAATCACAGGTGCGAACATTGTTTTGCCTATCACCCCTGTTGGGCACTGAGACAGGCAGCATAGTGTATTAAGGAGCTATGTTGTGAGCCAAGAGACTTGGCTTGGCTTTCTTCTCCATTGTTGGTCTTGAATAACTCAGCCAAGGCATTTAACTTCTGTCTTTAGTTTCCTTAACTGTAGTATGTTTAAGAGGCCCTAAATGAATGTGGAGTTCCTCCTGCAATCAATACTTGGTCATTCTAATTAGTTTTGAAATGTTCTGAAACATTTCAGGTAGGAGCAGGTCCTGAGTGTTTATTCCTTGCCTAACCTAGGCTATGACCTGAAAAATTCACACACTAAAAGCAATTCATTTAAAAAAATACAGGTAGCTTTAGGACTACTCTATTCTGAAGAAAATCTACCTCCTATGACTGCCTACAGGAATCCCCATTGATCAAATATCTGTGGATAATATAAAACATATTTAAAATAGAGGATGGAAAATATATGTGCTCTACCTATTTCTCCTCCTTAAAAACCTACTTTATCACCATGCTGAAAATCAAATTTTTGATGCAGGTCAAATCATGAATTGGAACTTGCCTAAATATAACAATAAAGAAAGAAATGAATGAGCAATTATCTTGGCTTCTTTTATTAATCTTTCTAATAAATGGATCTATTTCTGGGTGTACTTCTGACCAGAAAAATTACACAATATATCTAGAACTTTATGAAAAAGAGCCTTTTTCATGACCCCTTTGCCCATGGTTATTTGGATGTACTCAAATAATGTCATCATTTACTATTTCTAATTACTTGTCTTGTAATAATCTAGTCCCTAGCTCTCAGTGTGCTGTATAACACCATCGCAATTCACAATCACTAGTTTTGAGATTCTATTACACAACCTTTAATTTTATTATCTACTAAGCACAGTACTAAAAATGACTAGAAGATGGATCAAAGCAGTCAGTGGAGAATATTTAGTAATTGTAAACTTGGACATCCAAGAGTAGAAATAGGATTTAAACATTTGCAGAATTATCCCCAAACAAAACAAAACAAAACAAAACAAAACGATACTGAGTTCTTGAATTTGAATGTTGAATTGTTCAACCTTTATGACTGTCTAATACCTTATGAATACCCTTCTAACCTTTGGGGGCATAGCAAGATTCACAAATTCTGCCTCCATAAAGGAGAAACAGAAAGCCCTGGTAATTACACAGTTAATGCAAACTATTTAAGCATATGATTTGAAAGGCAATGAATGAAGAAGCTGGTTTTGTGTTAGGTATCCATTTGGTGGCAAGAGGAGTAGCAGAAACATCTGGCTTTTGATTTCATCAATGGTCGCAAGCTCCGCTCCCTAATGCACAGAGGGCATTGGTACTGGAATTAATGGCCGCATAATGAAGTCAATCTCTGGGCTGCAAACATAAGCATCTAGCCACTAGTGGCAGCAAATAAATTTGTGTCGCCGTTCTCACTTTTGCTTCTGCAGTGGTTTTGGATGTTTGTCGGCACTTAACCTGCAGCACTCTTTCCTCCACGTTCCTTACTAATATGATACCCTACAACAGCAGTCCCCAACCTTTTCAGCACCAGCGACTAGCTTAGTGGAAGACCATTTCTCCATGGATGGGGTGGGGGGAATGGTTCAGGTGGTAATGCGAGCAATGGGGAGTGATGGGGAGTGGCAGATGAAGCTTCAGCTCACCTGCCACTCACCTCCTGCTGTGTGGCCCAGTTCCTAACAGGCCACAGACCGGTACCGTCAGAGGCCCAGGGGTTGTGGACCCCTGCCCTACAATATGCTTTCAATAAACTTTGCTGTTTAATCAGCCAGCATCATCTACTAATATGTCTTATTGATACAAGTGAGTAGAAATAGTAGAATTATTTTTCTCCAACATATTAAACTTCACAGAAACAGAAATTGACCTGGAATCAGTGCTTAGATTCAAATCCTAGTGCTGATAATCAATACATAAGTGATTTAAGATAATGTCTTCATCTCTATGCTTTTATTTCTTCATATGAAAAGTGAGACAATAAATGTCTCATGGATTTATTATGATTTATTATGAAGTAATACTGGTTAAGTGTTTAGTAGAGTGGCTGGGATATACAAAATACTCAAGATTAGTTAGCTGGTAAAATAAAAATAGTAATAACAACAATACATTATGCCAGTCAATAATGGAAATCCATATTTATGTATTTCAATATTCTGATTGTCACAAAAGTAGCTATTCTTAACATTAGATATTTAAATCAAAATTCTTAGGACTATATTATATTACACCTTTTTCTCTGCAGCTGTTTTGAGGTTATTTATAAAATTCCCGTTTCTTCCAACTATCCCAACAAATATGAACTTCTTTTCTTTAGGACTTTTGTGGGTTTTGTATTAAAATGGAGAAGTAAAATCTTGTGACAAATCTTTTTTTGTTGTTGTTAGAAGCTAGACTTTTTTTTTCCTTTAAGAACTTTTATTGAGACACAATTGACATACCATAAACTGCATATAATTAAAGTGTACAATTTGATATTTTCTTTCTTATTATTAATGTATATATGGCAATCCCAATCTCCCAATTCATCCCCCCCCCCAACCCTCCCCGCTTCATGACAAATCTTGATAATATTTTTGGTCCAGCAAGAATAAAAATTAACTTAGAAAACGAATAAAACACACTTATAGGTTTGCAGTCAAACTATTTATGCATAAAAATGAAATAGATGATGGAGCACTTGATAACATCCGTGAATCTGAAAGTTTAGAGATTCATCTATTGATTTTAAGGGAACAAAAAAACAAAATAAAAAACAACAAAAATGCACATAAGTATATATTCACATACACAGTACTTAATTTCATTTTCTTCATTATTTAAACAAAATTATTTACACAGTTATTATATCATATTTAAATTTTACTGGACAGAATCAAGAATCTCACATGAAGGATAATCGAGTAGGAGGAGAAATACTGTGAAATCTGAGTATTTAGTTCTCTATGTCAATATAGACTATAAGCCGACATTTTAAATAGATTCTGAAAATACGTGACTTTATATACAATAATTTTTTTCTCCTTCAAATCTATTCAAATTTCCGAGATAGTAAGATCAGTAATTAACCTTAGTCCTAGATATACTTGTATTACTTGTTAAAACCAGTATGTTTTGATGCTTGACCTAGGCAGCTACTGTCATTAAAATTCCCTTATTTAAAATAACACAGTTAACAAATGTCAAAAAAAAAAAAAAAAACTTCTTTCTTTTAAGGATTCTGTGTAGTGCATGATACATTTAGATATGTATATGTAAGTGAGTGATTAATGTATTCCCTAAACTATTGTAACTAGAACATTTTATGCTATAATTAAAAGAATTACTTTTCAAGTAATGAAACTGTAAGGTAAGGGGAATCAGTCTTGTTTTGACAGAGAAAAATAGAAAATAGTCTCCAGATTATTGCTCACGGCAAAAACGTAAGAATGAGTATTCAAGGGCACTTACAAATTGATGGAATATTTCCCCTAAGTATTAGTACCTTCCAAGTCACCTGTTTTTTATGTTCTCTATACTTCATTTTTTAGGTCATTTAAGTTTGTGACAAAATAATACTTTATAATTCTTAAGAATTTTTCTTCATGTTAAGCTTCTGTTGTGCTAACATATTTTAATCAAATAAAAGTGAATTATTTTGAACTTAAAATAGGAAAATATTTAGAAATTCATAGCCTGCTCCTTTCCTCAACAGATAGAATTCTTGACTTCATAGACCTCTATAGACTAATGAAATTCATTTTACCATTCAAACTATTAGAATTTCTTGCTCAAATTTTATTTTCTGACTACACATTAATTCTATACTTTTCTATTCATAATTTCTATCATCTACCCAAACTGTGAGTCATTAATAGGGAAAACTATTCATCCTTCTATACTTAATGCTGCCACATGCAAAGCACAATATAAAAGTTTTATTAGAGTAACAGACGGATAAATGAATAACTGGATAATCATTATACTTACAGAAAATAACCTGAAAGATTATTTATGGGCAAAATCTCAACAAAATCCACTAAACAATTCATATTATATTTTGACCCTTGCATAAAAATGAAATAAGGCATATTTCATTTTCAGATTCTTCACATTACTCAAGAAAAGCTTTTTGTCTCCATTTTTTTTAGTGTGAAAATTATGTTTTGGTTTTTGTAATACTGAAACATGACCTGTGTACTATTGAAAAGAAAAAAGATTTAATAATAGATGAGCTAGATTATTTTCTATTTTAAGTGCATTCAGGATAGTAACAGGTATATAAGCTCCATTTGTTCCATCAAGACACCATTTTATGGTACTAATGAGTAATTTTTTTCTGAGTGAAAACAAAAACCCATATGTATAGGAAAGAAAGATCTTTCAGAATTGGAAAACTATTGATATACTTAGCATTTGTGTATTTACACACACACACACAAAAGCACATAGACTTCTATTTTTTAATTAAACTGAATCAAACACACGCTTTTGTCAATGAATACATGAGTAATGAAAGCAAGCTTACATATTCACTCATTCTCAGACAATAAAATCAGTATCATGAGTCACATTTTTTCATCAAATCAGCTGAAAAATTCCAAAACGATCAGTGTTTTTTTTCCTTTACCTCTGGGGCTGTATTGTTTAAAGGGAGTATGGCAATACAAAACTTTTAGATTAAAAGTGAAGAATTCTTACTGTGAAATATAAAAGGCTCAGATTGATAGTAACTATCAAATGTTCCTATTTCTCCTCCCATTTCTTTTCTCATTCTATATATATCTTTTGTAACAAATATGATCATAAGAAGGACAGTCAACTCTAGCTAGAATAGGCAGTCAAGGTTTTTTATTGGAATAATCTTAGGAACTCAAGAACTGATGGCAAACTAAAAGACCAGGCTTAAAAACAGGTGAAAAAGCAAAAGCTGGTCAGAAAACATTACTAACCATGCTTCATAGAAAGTTTGACTAGGACTCTGCCCCTACCACTGTAGAAGTTTCCTGCTGGGCCTTGGTGCTACATTCACTGAAAACTCATTTATTTGCTATAAACAAACCCTATCATGCCTCCAATTCCATATTCAAAGTCTTTTGTAGGAGCAGTTATTTGGCTGAACCGATATCACATGCCCAAACCCTTGGTCATCAGGGGCAGAAAAATGAAAGTTAGTCTTACTTTCACTACCATCATGAGAAGCAGGACGTCTCAAGATAACACACAAATTGAAGAGTATTCCAAAACAAGAAAGAAAGCTGAACTAAGAGCAATCAAAATAAACTGAAATGCCCATTGCTTTCTTCCATACTGTCTCATCTTTGCCTAAGATTTCAGTTATTACTGAATGACTACTGAATTTGTGTCCCCATCTAAAAACCCATTCCTGGGATTCAGATTCTTATATTCAAATGCTGATAGATATTTATACTTATATATTTCATGTACATCTTAAAAGCTAAATATGATGCACACATACCATTCCTCATTGATCCCCCCTCTCATTCACTTCCCAAAAAAAAGACTGTTCCTCATTTCTTTACTCAGAAAAAAATTCAAGCATTCTCTTAATTGCCAAAATCAGGGAGTTTCCTAAAAACTGTCCCCTCTCTTACCTTCTCACTACATAAAATCATTTACCAAATTGGAATCACTTATCAGAAGTGGCCATTTCTACATCATATTAGCAATCAATTGCCACCACTTCCTTCATTTGGGCCTTCAACACTTGTAATTCAATTATGGAAAACTCCTGTTCTCTTTGCCTGTAGTATCACTCCTCTCCCATACAGTCAATGTGATCTTTCTAGAATTAAAATCACACTATGTCAAATACCTTCTTAAAGGGCTTCAAAAACTTCCTGTGACTTTCATTACTGTTTACAAACTCGTTTTCATGGTTACAGCCTGTAGTGAATTTGGCACATGCTTTGTTCTTCAGGCTCACCTCTTACTATTTTCTTAGCATCCTATAGACCAAATTTATAAAATCACATTCTATCTATATTTTTAAATGTCTGTTATAATCTGTTAACAATAGGATATTAAGAAAAAATGAATGACTGCATTTAATGTGCTCATTAATTATAAGAAACATGCCATTTTTCAGAAATATCAAAATGTAAGAAAAATGTGTGCCTTGTAGCCCAAAACTGTCAATATCTGGAATTCCAAGAACACTTGTATTTCCTATAGCTTCCATGTCTTGGCATGAGCTACTCTCTCATCCTAGAAGGTCAAATCACCATCGTTCCACCCTTCGCCAGCTAATTTTTCATCAGCTTTCAAAACTCTACTTAAAAACTATGTTTTCATGAAGTCTTTTATTGACCTACCATCTAGCATCCTCCTCAATACCTTAGGATACTCTTGGTAACATTATAATATTCTCGTTTAGTACCTGTTGTTGCCTCTACCTACCTATTACAATCTGTGTTAGCTGACTAATGGCCCCAAAGATGTCAATGTCCTAATATCCAGAACCCACACATTTTACCTTATATGGTAAAAATGACATTACCAATATGACTAAGTTAAGGAATTTGAGATGAGGAGATTATCTTGAATTACCTAGATGGGCCAAATATAATCACAAGGGTCCTCATGAGCAAAAACTAAGAGTATCAAAGTAGTAGGAGAGGTGATAAGGGAAAAGGGACATTGGAGGAAAGTGAGGAAGAGGACACAAACCAAAGACTACGACTACTGGATACTGAAAAAGTCAAGGAAACAGATGATTGCCCTTGGAGCTTTCAAAAAAAAAAAAAAATATATATATATATATACATATATATACATATATATCAGCCTTTGCAAAATCCTTTACTTTAGCCCAGTGTCACTTATTTTGGACTTCTGACCTCCAGAATTTGAAGATAATATATTTTTATTATTTTAAGCCACTAAGTTTCTGGTAATTTGTTACAGCAGCCATGAGAAAATGAATTTACATACTGTTTTAAAATCTCTCTCACCATTAAATGCCTTGATGAAAAAAACCATGTGTATATCTCTGTATCCCTACACTTAAGAGGACAGCTAGCATATTGTAGGGAATAATGTGTTTTAAGATTAATAAATGAATGAGTGAGTGATTTAATATAACGAATAAAGAGCCACAGATAAATGTTCTGGTTTATAGGAGACCTTGCACTTTTAAATTAATTCTGATAAGGACCAATGTTTCTACATGGACTCTACATATTTAATTTGGAGTGAAAATATGACCTACTTGAGTTTCCTAAGATTGTTAATATTTGAAGTAAAATATGAATTAGGACTATAATCATAGTCACTGGAATTTTCCTACTTAATATCTGCCTTAGATTGTGCTCTCCAAAAGCAGAAGCAGAGTTTGAGATACATGAGGCTTATTTGGTAACCCCACATTTGACGAGAGATATCAGAAAGCAGTATCAGGCCAACAAAGAAGTCACACTGAGATGCAGTCCTGACAAAACCACAGGAAAACTACAGGGAGTTATGGGGTGTGCATTGTCTGTGGGAGTGTCCCACATAAGGCCAAAATGAAAAAGCCTTTGTATCCTGTCTTGTCCATTTATGGAATGGAGCTGCTCAGGGAAGTGTGTGACCCAGAGTAAGTTGGTTCTCTGTGATTGAGGGAGACCCTGACGGAGCTTCAAGGGCATCAGCTGGGTAGCAAGTTCTGCCTTTAATGGGGATCTTGGCATCACATCCTTAATTCTACAACTGTATTTTTTTTTTATTGGAATACAATTGCTTTACACTCTTGTACAAGTTTTTGAGGTACACCAAAGTCAATCAGCTGTATTTATACACATATCCCTATATTCCCTCCCTCCCTCAACTCCCCCCCACCCACCCCATCCCGGCCCTCTAAGGCATCATCCATCATCAAGTTGATCTCCCTTTGTTATACAGCAGCTTCCCAC
Source organism: Hippopotamus amphibius kiboko (assembly GCF_030028045.1). NCBI lineage: Eukaryota > Metazoa > Chordata > Mammalia > Artiodactyla > Hippopotamidae > Hippopotamus > Hippopotamus amphibius. The sequence continues at coordinate 110,686,001 of NC_080193.1, forward strand.
TGGCCATCTATTTTACAGTTGGTAGCATATATATATATGTCTATGCTACTCTCTCACTTCATCCCAGCTTCCCCTTCATCTCCTGCTCCCCCCAACCTCGTGTCCTCCAGTCCATTCTCTGCATCGGCATCCTTATTCTTGTCTTGTCACTGGGTTCATCAGTACCATTTTTTTTTAGAGTCTATATATATGAGTAAGCATACAATATTTGTTTTTCTCTTTCTGGCTTACTTCACTCTGTATGACAGACTCTAGGTCTATCCACCTCAACACATACAGCTCCATCTCATTCCTTTTTGTAGCTGAGTAATATCCCATTGTATATATATGCCACATCTTCTTTATCCATTCATTTGTTGATGGGCATTTAGGTGGCTTCCATGTCCTGGCTATTGTAAATAGTGCTGCAATAAACATGGTACGTGTTTCTTTTGGGATTATGGTATAATTTTCTCTGGGTATATGCCCCATAGTGGGATTACTGGATCATATGGTAGTTCTATTTGTAGTTTTTTAAGGAACCTCCAAACTGTTTTCCACAGTGGCTCTACCAACTTACATTCCCACCAACAGTGCAGGAGAGTTCCCTTTTCTCCTCACCCACTCCAATATTTGTTGTTTCTAGATTTTTTGATGATGGCCGTTCTGACTGGTGTGAGGTGATACCTCATTGTGGCTTTGACTTGCATTTCTCTGATGATGAGTGATGTTGAGCATCTTTTCATGTGTTTGTTGGCCATCTGTATGTCTTCTTTGGAGAAATGTCTATTTAGGTCTTCCGCCCATTTGTGGATGGGGTTATTTGCTCTTTTGGAATTAAGCTGCATGAGCTGCTTGTATATTTTGGAGATTAATCCTTTGTCCGTTGTTTCATAGGTAACTATTTTTTCCCATTCTGAGGGTTGCCTTCTAGTCTTGTTTATGGTTTCTTTCGTTGTGCAAAAGCTTTTAAGTTTCATGAGGTCCCATTTGTTTATTCTTGATTTTATTTCCATGATTCTAGGAGGTGGGTCCAAAAGGATCTTGCTTTGATGTATGTCATAGAGTATTCTGCCTATGTTTTCCTCTAGGAGTTTTATAGTGTCTGGCCTTACATTAGGTCTTTAATCCATTTTGAGTTTATTTTTCTGTACGGTGTAAGGAAGTGTTCTAATTCCATTCTTTGACATGTAGCTGTCCAATGTTCCCAGCACCACTTATTGAAGAGGCTGTCTTTTTTCCATTGTATATCCGTGCCTCCTTTGTCAAAGATAAAGTGCCCATATGTGCTTGGCCTTATCTCTGAGTTCTCTATTCTGTTCCATTGATCTTCCTTTCTATTTCTGTGCCAGTACCATACTGTCCTGATCACTGTGGCCTTGTAGTACAGTTTGAAGTCAGGAAGCCTAATTCCACCAACTCCATTTTTCCTTCTCAAGATTGCTTTGGCTATTTGGGGTCTTTTGCGTTTCCATACAAATCGTAAGATTTCTTGCTCTAGTTCTGTGAAAAATGCCATTGGTAATTTGAGGGATTGCATTGAATCTGTAAATTGCTTTGGGTAGTACAGTCATTTTCACGATGTTGATTCTTCCAATCCAAGAACATGGTATGTCCCTCCATCTGTTTGTGTCGTCTTTGATTTCTTTCATCAGTGTCTTAAAGTTTTCTGCATACAGATCTTTTGCCTCCTTAGGCAGGTTTATTCCTAGCTATTTTATTCTTTTTGTTGCAATGGTAAATGGGAGAGTTTCCTTAATTTCTCTTTCTGCTCTTTCATTGTCAGTGTATAGGAATGCAAGAGATTTCTGTGCATTAATTTTGTATCCTGCTGCTTTACTAAATTCATCAATTAGTGCTAGCTGTTTTCTGGTAGAGTCTTTCGGGTTTTCTGTGTATAATATCATGTCAGCTGCAAAGAGTGACAATTTTACTTCTTCTTTTCCAATTTGGATTCCTTTTATTTCATTTTCTTCTCTGACTACTGCGGCTAAAAATTCCAAAACTATGTTGAATAATAATGGTGAGAGTGGACACCCTTGTCTTGTTCCTGTTCTAAGAGGGAATTCTTTCAGTTTTTCACCATTTAGAACAATTACAACTGTATGCTTATACTGCAAGTTTTCTTAGTCCCAAGTAGTGAAGAGTAACTAGACTTCCCAGTATGTCATCATTTTCCCTCTTCACAGTGCTTCATTTGGGTTGAAATATCCCAACTTAATATTTTATTTAAAAATAGAAAAATAGATAGGTAAGATATTGAGAATTAGTGGATGTATTGGAGAACTTGTCAGAATTACTAGTAATTCTGATATATGAATAGATGTATAGTACTTTGTCTTTGGTAGAACCGAAGGAATATATGGCTCTTGGCACGCAGTGAGATAGAATATGGTAAAGAAAGTAAAGACTTGTCGTTTCCCATGCTTCTTACTTCAAAAAATAAAATAAACACATCCTACAAACTATTTTTTAACAAGAAACAAACACAGATACATGTAATAATATGATCTTCAAACTATGTTCAGTAAATGCCTAGAATTTTAATGTAGCCTAGTAAAGAAAAGGTAATAAATAAAATAAAAATTATTAATGGAAAAGGGTGACAAGACCATTTTGGTATTTGGTAAAAAAATAAAGAAATTTACATTAAATAGCTCAATGTAAATAATAAAACATGATACTTATCCAGATAATTGCCAAAAATTTAGAACTTTATCAAATTATAAGATCAAAAAGATTTGATTGCAAGGATGATAATGCATGGGGTGAAGAACTGAAGAGAGTAGTTTAAAAAAGTAAAAACATAAGAAAAAGGCCAAAGAAATGTAGTCTTGAAAGCATATTACTGCTATCAATTGAGCTATCATTTTTAACATGACTATAATTATGTATATTTAAAGCCTGTTATTCATTTGATGGAGTATACAAAATTTAATAATAAAATATTTTCAAAAGATCTATTCGAAACAAGAAAGATCTCAATGTGATGTAGTCACCATTTATAGCTCAATATCTCACAGTAGTTCCCATTACACAGTAGCTATTCAATAATTGATTAATTTCACACACACACACACACACACACACACACACACACACACTTCAGCCTAGATCACAATGTATTCGATATAGATAACTTTAGATATACTGTCACCTGTGTTTAACACTCTTACTCCTACGTAATAGAGTTTTTTTTAATGCTATTTTGACCTAGTTTTGTGGTTTTGACTAGATATCAGTCAGTTCCCTTTCTTGAACAGCAGCTTAACTACTTCTCTTTTGTGCTCTGACACTCAGAGCCACCATGTATCTGCCCTAATCACCCTTGGCTCAGTTATCAGACAATTAGGGACAGCCCTTATATCCCAGAGCCCAGGAAATTATTCAAATTAGCCAATCCACAGAGAGTGCTGGACACCTAGCTAAACCCAGCACACTGTTGTACATAAGCTGTCTCCTACAACTCCACCTACCTGTTGTTGATAACACCACAGTACCCAGGACAAGAATGGGCATACAGCCTCTGTAAAAAATCACATGCTGATTGATTTAACAAAATATCTCCTTAAACTTTATGGTTAAAATTATGTTCACATCAATCAACAAAGTCTTTTAAAATTTTGGCAATATATTTCTGCATTTATTTTTAGACAGAGAGAGTATAAAGAATATAATAGCTTAAGATATTCAAAGTATTACTTAGGCTAGTTTCAAATATAGAATCCCATATAAAGCATGAAAGACAACAAATCTATTAAATGAGCCAGAACATCAAGTCACAGCTTCCTAAGCTATTAGAAACTGTGTGGATCCTCTCTCAGCTGGAAGTGACTAACTCTAGGTGTCACAGCATCCTGCTGACAGCTTAGCTCTTGTATGACAGTAGTGATTAAACATTATCCATACATTTTTTCATTTCATCAAATTGAATCATAATTTTCAAAGCAAATAAAAGATTCATTTGTCACAAATATTCATAGAGCTGTCCTCAAATGATACCATGAGATTAGACTCCTTCAAACTGAACTTGCATGGAATGGATTCAAATTCTCAACATAATCTGTCAAAAATGAAAAAATTAACTCCTTATTCATCTTCCAAGTAATGATAGGAAAATCGTCTATGGCCATCCTCTTGCCATATTTTCTCCTCCAAACATGCATATAATAAAATATAACAATGTTTTAAAAAAAGTCTCCTTTAAGAACTTAATTCTTAAAGGAAAGCAAAGAAAGGAACCGCCTATCCTTTTATGTGATTTCATAAGATTTTTTTTTAAAGAAATAAGGTAATAAGAATCATAAAAAATCCAAACCATAAATTGATAGGATTAGAAATAAAATCTGTGTATTAGTAAAAGAAATGAGCCCTGCCAGTCTTTCAGGCCGATAAATGATTGAAATTTTCCTTTGAAACTTCTTGAGAAACAAATTTAAAGAGCCAACATCGTCATTTTAAGTTCAGTTCAACTCTACCAGCTGGAAGACCAAAATAGTACTGAGAGAAGCCACCATAAGTCCAAATGCTACTTAGAATTGATGCATTCATTTTATATCACAACTTTTTCACTGAATGCTTTTTGTATACTATGTGTTGTAAGCATTACTTGGTGATGCAGTCAGGGAACAAAAAAAGCATGGTCTACCTGCTAATTAATTCAACAAAGATTTGTTTAACCAGGCATTTTATTGATGCTAGGGATAATGCTTTGAGCAAAATAAACAAATTTTTGTGTATTTTATATTTTAGTGTAGGAGGAGAAGACAGAGAAAAATTATAATATGTATGGAATCATAAGCACTATGAAGAATATTGAAGCAAAGTGATAAATTAGAGTTCATTTAATCCTTCATTATTTTAACAAACGCTTGTTAAATACATACTATAAACTAGGTACTTTTTAGGCAAGTGAGGCCCATAAGTTAAAAATAATAAAAGCAAAAAACAAAAACCCTCATTACATTATATTGTAAGGAGAAAATCAACAAATATAAGCAAATATCAATAATATATGATGTTAGAAGGTAAAATGTGCTATGGTAAATTCCTCATATGCAACATCAAAGGAGGAAAGGTGATCTGATTAACAGATTAAATAGCCCAAAACATTGGTGCAAGCTCAAAATAGACCTCTGCCACATTTCAGCTCTGCCCAGTTTTGGCCCTAGCAGCAATTCCTCCCAATGGGCAGAGCTGTGAGAAACGAACCCAATCATTCACTTCTCATGGAAGGAAAGGTAGCAAGAGGTACAGATATATTTTGAGTCCTCGATTATGCCAGTGATTTAGCTCACTGGTTATGGGTCCCATATAAAAAAAGACTGATAAATCAGGGCTAAGAAGTTCTAGGAAGAAGTATGTGGATGATCACATGAGAATGGGCACAAAGCAAGCAAATATGTGTAATTAATGTTAATTTCCATCAAAGAGAACCCATTTCCATGGAGGATCCCTTCAACAAGATAGACAGGATGATTACTCAAGTGCTTACACAATGGGCTTTCAACCAGAGTGGTTATAGCAGAAGTGAATAAGACTATGTATGGCTCTAATATGATGTGTTTATCCTCACCAAGACTAATCTAGTTTATACGACTGCTGAATGCCCAGCTTCACAGCAGTAGAGACTATTGCAAAATCTTCCATCTAGCACTATTTCTTGGGAAGTCCAGCCAGTCATTTGGTGACAGGTCAATTAAATATGACTCCCTCTACCATGGACAAAACAGTGATTATCCCTTTCCAGAAAAAAACTGCACAGTCTAGATATGCATTTCCCTTCCTTGTCCACAGTGCACCCATCAACACCACCATCTGAGGGCTTACAAAAGCCTGACATCTCAACAGAATATTTTGTGTGACATTGACTCAGATCAAGGTACCCAATTTATCACAAAAGAGGTATGTTGATGAATTAATGGCCATAAGAACAGGTCTTACTAGTTACATTCTATTACACTGATGAGATGAAGGCTCAATTAAGGAGCCAGCTCTGATATAAAGTCCAAAGTTAATTTCCTCCAATATACAGTATGTGTATGGAACCAATAGCTGATAATTGGGTCTGGGAAGCAAGAAGGAAAAGTAGAATTGCCTTCTTACCATTATTCCCAGTTACTCACTTTTAAAATTTGTGCTTCCCATCTGACCTTAGACTTCATCAAGTTAGAAGTGCTACTTTCCAAGTGGAGAAAAGAGGTATGACTACTTCGAGCTTCTAATTCTGGTGAAACTGGGATGTAATGGTGCGTCTAGTCTATCTTGATAATCATTAGTAGATATAGCTGGTATTATACACTAAGATGAAAAAGAAACATGTCTGAAACCCAGTGATTTACTGAAATATCTCTTGACATTTTTGTAAACATGATGACAATAACTGAAAAAGTGAATTGTATAAGACACAACCTCATAAGCTCAAAGTAATTTAGGAAGCATAACCCTTAAAGATCAAGATCTGGGTCATCCTATCCAGCAAGAACCCACACTATAGCTAAAGGTAACCAGATGGAGTTTCCTTTGATAACATTTTTTATAGTTTGTACGTTGGTTGGTTTGTTTAAGGATATAGCAACTAGCAATAAAATTTCAAGATTGGGCTTTCATCCTTATTGTCAGGGAAGAATTAAAAGTGAATACTGAATATCTTAGCAAAGTGTAAGCAGATCTGCGTTGCACAAGGGATACACTGTACCAAATTCAGATTATGCATTAGGTCATCTCTTCTCCCTGGCCTTGCTTTCTGAGTGGACTGACACCTAATGCCTGGTAATGTTACCATTCCTTGCTCACTTCCAAAAGACTGAGAGGCTCACTTCCAAAAGACTGAGAGGCTCACTGGATATGCCCTGTCAGTGTCTCACTTTTAACCTATACTGAGAGCCCTTTCTTTCCTCCCACTGGGTTTCTGATTGTTGCTGAAGTATAAGATTCAGGTTCCTCAAGAGCCACTACACATTCAAGGGGGTTAACACTCACTGGGGTTAAGGTGGGAGACATGTTATACAGATAATGTAATTTTTCTCCCTGCATTTCCCAGAACAAAACAGTCTGGAGAAGAAACCTCTCTGAAGATGTCTGACAAAGCAGAGAAATTGCTCACCCTGAAGTTATATCCCGCTCAACTTGTTATATTTGTTTTGCCTCCTTCCCTACCTCACTCTCACCCCACCTCCCTAGTGCGTCCACCAAATTTGCATGGCCAATAAAATTTCTGCTGCATGAATTTTTTGTCTTCAGCATTTTAGGGAACACACATTAAGACAACATGTAACAAAATATTTGTCCACATTTATCATCGCCTATGGGAGCCATAATGATGTTACTAACTACAAGAACATTAGAATGCACAAATCACCTGAAGAAAAATCAGCACCTATTTCAAAAATTTTAAGAAAACTATGCCTGAAGGCAATGATTTAATACATGTAGTTGCAGAATGTTCATTTATGTATTACTCTGTGCAGCATGAATTTTCATATAAAAAGGTGATTGTTCCTCTAAATTAAATTTACTAATTTTTGCTTCCAAGTTTTCTTCTTCATTTATGAAAACTGAATATTGTGTTGTTAATGTTGACTTAGCAAAAAAACACTTTCCAACTTGCTAAATAATTCCAGTTCATTTCTTACATGCATCATTATTTATATGTATCAGATGTTAATTTAAAAACTTTTAGTAATTTATTTCATAAAAAGTAAAATATCTGACATCACTGTGAATGTTATTGCAAATACAGTTAAAAACCTGAGCATAAAATTATTTCTTTTTGTGTTGAGAATATAAATACAAATTTTGGTGTAGCACTCATGGTAATAGAAGTATTTTTACTAAGTTCCTAAATTAAGACTCCATAATTGGTTGTGATATACACATAACTCAAAATTGCATCCCCAAACAACTGTAGTTGTGAAAATGTACAAATATTTTACTCTGTATATTATTCTGACATTTTAGTCAAAATAATAAAACTGAACATTTTTTATGTCTGATATTTTTTCTCTTCTAAAAGAAAAAATGGCTTGAAATGACAATATATGCTTCTTCTCCTTGCTGTCCATTACCAATTGGATTTTTTTAATGTATAAAAATTTGAAGAAAGAACTTTAAACATACTTAAGTATAGTACATTGATACTGAATTTGTAATAAAGTCTTCTAATTTTTATTGCATTTCTCAAAATTAATTGAGTGTCTTTATATATATCAAAATATATCATGAATGGAGCTTCACAAAATTTAGCTTTGGAAGCTTATAAATTTAGCAAATTAAAAATATTAAAAACATAGCTTAGAGACAGGAAGACATTAAAATTCCTACAAAAGCAAAGGAAAAATAAAACAAATAAAATGAGAGTACAAAGGGAGAACAAAATTTAAGTCTGAAATTTTGTAAATTTGCTTTGGAATATCGCGATCTATGGAAAGAATCCATTGACATTATATCAGAGGCAGATAATACTAATAGAATTGATTAAAGTATTGAAATATGGACTAATTTAACTTAATCCTTATGCTTTTATTAATCTTTGAATAATAAATATAAAGAAGCTTTTTGTTAATATTCATATGTGTGTGGTACTTTAATTTTTAGAAGAAATTGTATTTTAGAAAATAATTTTTGAATAAGATTATTCTTAGATTCAACAATATAATAAAACCAATTTTTTATCAATTAAAAAGTACTTCAAAAAACATATATATCTAGTTCTTTTAGTACCCCCTATCATTCTTAAAAGTATATATTTTTGAACAATGAATAGTATGGTCATCCCAATTCTAGTGCAGAAAATACAAAACATGTAAAAATATACAAATAAATATAAGAAATAACTATCAAGTAATGGATAAGCCTTTTCAAGGAAAGGGAAAAGAAAGTTATGATTATGGTTATTTTAGATTAGTTTGTCACTGAAGATGTCTTAGACAAGGGGATATTTTAGCAGATATGCAGACAAAGTGATGCTGGAGCCACATAGATATCCAATAGAAGAGCAATTTAGGCAGAAGCAAAATACAGAAAAAAGGACTTAAGTTGAAACTGAGCCTAACATATCTGTAAATTACAAACAGGGCATTGAGATTGGGGGAGAGCCAGCAAGGAGTGGATGGTTGGAGTGTACATGATTGTAGGGATAAACTGGGATAGATCATGGAAGGCCTTGTAGGCTCTTGAAAGATTTTTTTTTTTCTTTCAATCTAACTGTGATAGAAAGTACTTAAAGATTTTGAGGGGCAGAGTAAAATGATCTGGTTTACACTTAGAAACTTTCTTCTGGTTGCTATATGGAAAATAGATTGCAAAGATTAAAGTGGGGAGAACAATTATACAAAAAGTGATGAACATAAAACTATTAAAAATTAAGACAGGAAAGGAACTTAGAAGATGTAAATGTTCTCTACATACTAAGCACTGTGCTGGGTATTTACATAAATTACCTAATATATTTAATAGATATGTGTATAAATTAGTTGACTTGCTGCAGGAGCATATTACAATTGAAAATTTCAAATGCATATAAATTAGTCAAGCACATATGAAGATAGAACACAAATATGCAGTTGAAAATATGTGCTATCTAAAACTTTTAAAATTATGCTTACAAGGATTAAAGCTCAAAAATTAATGAAATGATATTATCTCAATATGCATATACAAACATGAATAAACTGGTTATGCTCAACAATAGCATAAGCAAAAGATTATTATAACAAGCTCTATTATCTGAATTAATGAATGTCTCACCTCACTTGATAAGGTCACATTGAGTCCTAATGCATCTCTTAATACAATTTTAGCATTCAGCTCTATGAATCTACTTAATTAATTCTGTATATTTTAATAAGAAATGAAAATTACAAAAAGATCAAGGTAAGTTGCCTGTGGGAGTCAGAAATAATAAAAAAAAATCCTCATTTAGTATATTCCCAAACTTTATTTTTTTAATATTTTCCAGTGATTCACCATACAGATATTTAATGGTGGATAAGATATTTAAATGTTTCTTTGATATTAATCCCCACATTTTATTTCCCAGTTAAGGTTCCTCAAATTTCTTGTCTCATAGGGACAGTGATCAATAAAATTACATATGAAATGACCACATGTATAAGATCTATGAGGTCCTCACTTGCTGAATATCTACATTTGATTAACATATTACTCTCTACCTCTGTGAGATGAATATAGATAGTTCCTTAAAAGGAAAATAGCTTGCCTTGAAAATAAATTTATGTGCAATTTCTTCAAATGATCCTTGGAGATAGAACCTGGAAGCAAAACATATTACCATGCCAAATGCATTCCTCAAGAGGCTAAATAAATTAAATATTCAGCAGGGAAACTACATAAAGACTAGATTGCAACAGCCATGTTCTGTAGCCAGATTTAAAGTACTGCCTATAGTTACCCAAAACTGTGTGGCCCTATCAAATTATTTTATTATTCTCTGCTAATTTCCCTAAAACCACTGAACTTTTTGAAGTATTTTTATTTTTATACTAACATAAGTAGTTAAAAACAACCATGGTTGAAGTCATCATTACCAAATTCTTAGCTATTATATACATTAAAAAATCTTTTATTCATCCCAGCTAGAGGAAATTGCAGACACAGGTTATGGCAAATGGCAAAGACACTGCCTAATGGGGGGAAAATGTTCTCTAGGGACCAAATAGAAAGTTCTAAAAGAATTCCTTTACAGTATATGCCTTTTAAAACTGCAATTCCCAAACTGTGTGCCAAAGCACACTAGGGCACCAAAATGAACTGTCGGGGGCACTATGCAATACTTTAAAATATCAAGGAAAACAGAGTGTCACCTATTGGACATTGTGCAAATTACAACCATTAACTTGTTTGGATATAATCACTTAATAGATGGAATTATTAGCTTTTTGTTTTGTTTTTATTTGATTTTTTTCTATAAGTATTGTGGAAAAAAATATTAAGACACTTAAGGTGCCAAGACATGAGAGATTTTGGGAACCACTGTTTTATACTAATTTCAAGAAAATGTGTGATGAAACTTCTAACTTAGCCAGTAGCATTCCAGGATCAATTAAAAAAGAAAGAGCTATAGTATTTTTTTTGATATCTATCCCTTCTATCATAGATACCCAAAATCTACTACTAAACTATTAGTATGAGCAATACCAAAATTAAATAACAGACTAGGAGTATTAGTAAATATCAAGAAGGAGCAAAGCAGACACTATTTAGGTAGCCAAATATGGAGAATCAAGCTCTTTCTGTTTCTAAGCCTCTTAAATTCATTGTGTAGTAAATGGTATTGTCTAAATTATCTGTTCAGATATTAAAACACTCAGGTCTCACAAGTAAGGAAATGACCACAGAAGAAAATGGATATTAATACATGTTAATTTAACTATATATACAACCGTCTAAGGAAGATTAGGACAGCCTCTGCATTGTCAAATTTTAAGGCAGGATCTTTCTTAATCTGTGACAACTTAAACTGTACCTATTTCAAACATCAGAGTATATATACACAAATCTCATATAATTTAAAGTAAAAATGTAGATTATTTCTTTAAGAAGTGACATAAATGTAAAGTTTACTGTCAACCAAACACTGACATTATTTTAGAATCAAATGAACATTTTATTACTATTAAAAAATAATAATAGTACGACTCAGTACATGAGATTTTAAACATTAACCATTATATTCATTCTAAGATTCATTTTATTTGTGCAGATTATCTAGGTCATCTTTGTTGCTAATGAAAATTATTTCATTTTATATTATTTTATGTTTCACCGATAAGTAACAACTCATTAAACACTAGCATATAATTATTTCCAAATTCACATTGTAATTTATTATTAGAAATAACACTAAATTTGCTGATCATGGAAACACTATACCAATGCTAATGATCAAATTAAATGCACTTCAGCAAATAATTTGAGGCTTAATTTCTGCATTCTTTTTGTTATACTCTTATATCTGAGAACTTAAAATTGATTTCCAAACAATACTTATTGACAAATGATATAATGATATTTTTATTTGATGCTAATTAAATGGTATACTACAAATGATATTTTGTAACCTCTTTAAACTTTTTCATTATCACTATAGAATCCTGCTATTTTCAGCATTAAGGACAAATACTTTGGATGCCAGAAAATTAAAAAACTTGCAAAATTTTATGAAAATATTAAGATATTTTTGACCATTAGAAAAGGCATTTTGCTTTTTTTCATATTAGGTATTGATTAGAAGTATCACACAAAAATGTACACATGTGATATATAAAAATAAAAATATCATGAAGTTATTATTAACAGCTTTATACAGAAAATTTAAAAATTTGGATAAAACTGCAAAATCCTAGGGAAAAAAATACTGAAACTAGTATAAAAAATAGAATTTTAAAATATTTCTATATTAATAAATTTGAATCACTATTTAAATCTACATATTCCCCATTCCACACCCAGAAATCTTCACCAGTAAGTTCAACAATTAAGGGAGAATTACTACTAAGTACACACAAATTCTCCAAGATGAGAATAAAATAAGAAAACTTGATAATTATTTCATTAGGATAGCATAACTTTGGCTTCATTAAGGTAACATATAAATGAGAGGCCACTGCAGAAAGAAAAATCTAAACAAATCTCATATATAGAGATGGATAATAAAACTCCTATACAAAATATTTGTAAATTGAATCCGGTAACATGGGGAAAAAAAAATAATACATCATGAAAGTACTGGCTTTATACCAGGTATGAAAGACTATTTTCAGATTCAAAAAATGATCAAGGCAATATATAAATGCCTGTCAATAATTACTTTAAATATAAATGGACTAAATGCTCCAATCAAAAGGTACAGAGTGGCTAAATGGATACAAAAAAAAAAAAAAGAAGAAGAAAAAGAAAAGAAAAAAGAAAAATGACCCATATATATGGTACCTACAAGAGACTGATTTCAATACAGATTGAAAGTGAGGGGATGAAAAGAGGCATTCCATGCAAATAGAAACAAAAAGAAAGCCAGTTATCAATACTTATATCAGACAAAACAGGCTTTAAAACAAAGACTGTAACAAGAAACAAAGAAGGATATTGAATAATGATCAAGGGATCAATCCAAAAAGAAGTTATAACAATTGTAAATATATATATGCACACAACATAAAGCAAATATTAATAGACATAAAGGGAGAAACTGACAATAACACAATAATAGTAGGGTATTTTAACACTTGTATCAATGAACAGATCATCTGGACAGAAAATCGCTAAGGAAACACTGGCCTTAAATGACACGTTAGATCTGATCAACTTAATTCATATATATATAGAACATTCCATAAACAAATAGCAGAATACACATTTTTTTTTCAAGTGTCCATGGAACAATCTCCAGGATAGGTCACATGCTAGGCCATAAAACAAGTCTCAATACATTTAATAAAACTGAAATCATATCAAGAATCTCTTCTGACCACATGTTACAAGACTAGAAATAAAGTACAAGGAAAAAAAAAATGCCCAAAACACATACATATGAAGGTTAAACAATATGAAATTAAACAATCAAGGGATCACTGAAGAAATCAAAGTAGAAATTTTTTTAAAAATGTGTGGAGACAAATAAAAATGAAAAACACAATGACCCAAAACCTATGTGACGCAACAAAAGCAGTTCTAAGAGGGAAGTTTATAGCCTACCTCAGTAAATAATAAAGATCTCAGATAAACAACCTAACCTTACACTTAAAGGAACTAAAAAAAGAACAAAAAAAGCCCAAAGTTAGTAGAAGAAGAGAAATGAAATAAAGAATAAGTAAAATGACAGAAAAGATCAAATGCTTATTCTTTGAAAAGATTAAAAAAAAAAACAACTTCATTACCCTTTACCCAGACTCATTAAGAAAAAAGACAGAAGGCCCACATCAATATAATCAGAAATGGAAGAGAAGTTACAACCAACAACACAGAAATACAAGGAATCACAAAGGATTACTATGGGTAAATAATTATACACTGATAAAATGGACAACCTAGAAGAAATGGATAAATTTCTAGAAATATACAGTGTCCCAAGAGTGAAACAGGGAGAAATAAAAAATATGAACAGATCCATTACCAGTAATGAAACTAAATCAGTTAAAAAAAAGCTCCTAAGACTATACTTTCAGGGATCATTTCTACAGTTCCTTACTAAAGAAGTTTCTCTGAACAATGTGTAGATGTGCAGAACACCTGAAACCACAAGGAGGAGGTGCAGTGTAAAACAAACAAAAATAAGAACAAACAAAACAAACAAACAAAAAAACCCACAAAAACAGACTCCTGAAAAAAGCAAGTCCAGGACCAGATGACTTCAGAAGTGAATTTTAGCAAACATTTAAAGAAAAGTTAACACCTATCTTTCTCAAAATATTCCAGACTTTTCTGAGGAAGGAGCATCTCCAAACTCATTCTACAAGGCGAGCATCACCCAGATACAAAAATAAGATAAAAATATAGCAAAAAAAGAAAATGACAGGCCAAAATCACTGGTGAAAAGAGATGCAAAAATTCTCAACAAAATACTGGCAAACGGAATTCAACAATACATTAAAAAGATCATGCACCACAATCAATTTGGATTCATCCTAGGGATACAAGGATGGTTCAGTATCTAAAAACAATCAATGTGATACACCACATTAATAAACTGAAGATTAAAAATCATATGATTATCTCAATAGATGCACAAAAAACTTTTGACAAAATTCAACAACCATTTATAATAAAAATTCAACAAAATGGGTATAGAGGAAACATAACATAATTAAGGACATATATGACAAGCCCACAGCTAACATCATACTCAGCAGTAAAAATGTGAAAGCACCTCCTCTAAGATCAGGAACAAGACAAGGATGCCCAAATTCACTACTTTTATTCAACACAGTATTGGAAGTCCTAGGTCTAGGAATCAGACAAGAAAAAGAAATAAAAAGAATTCAAATCGAAAAGGAAGAAGTAAAACTACCACTGTATGCAGATGACACAATACTATGCATAGAAAATCCCAAAGACACCACCAAATAACTATCCCATCAATGAATTTGGTAAAGTTGCAGAATGCAAAATTAATATAGAGAAATCTGTTGTATTTCTATACACTAACAATTTCTTTCAGAAAAAGAAATTAAGAAAATAATCACATTTACCATCACATTGAAAAGAATAAAACACCTAGGAATAAAAGTAACTA
The DNA here is from genome assembly GCF_030028045.1 of Hippopotamus amphibius kiboko. NCBI lineage: Eukaryota > Metazoa > Chordata > Mammalia > Artiodactyla > Hippopotamidae > Hippopotamus > Hippopotamus amphibius. The sequence goes on from NC_080193.1 coordinate 110,701,230, forward strand.
AGGAGGTAAAACACTTGCACTCAGAAAACTGTAAGATATTGAGGAAGGAAACTGAAGGCCACAAAAATAGATAGAAATATATACTGTGTTCATGGATAGGAAGAGTTAATATTGATAAAATGACCATACTCCCCAAGGCAGCCTACAGATTCAGAGCAATCCATAGGAAAATACCAATGACATTCTTTATAGAACTGGAATAAATAATGCTAAAATTAAATGGGAGCACAAAAGACCCTTGAGTAGCCAAAACTATCTTGAGCAAAAACAAAGCTGGAAGTATCACACTCCCTGAACTCAAAGTATACAACAAAGCTCCAGGTATCTAAACAGTATGCTACTGGTACAAAAATAGACACATAAATCAATGGAACAGAATAGAGAGCCCAGAAATGAACCCACACTTAGATGGGCAATTAATCTATGACAAAGGAGGCAAGAATGTACAATGGGGAAAATTCTCTTCAATAAATTCTGTTGGAAAAACTGGACAGCTACATGTAAAATAATCAAACTGAACTACTCTCTCACAATATGCACAAAAACAAATTCAAAATGGATTAAAGACTTAAATGTAAGACCTGAAACCACAAAACTTCTTGAAGAAAACAGAGGCAGTAAGCTCTTTGACATCAATATTAGTAATATTTTTTGGATATTTTTTTTCTGACAATTTCACTTCTGGGTATAAACCCAAAATAATTTTAAGCAAAGACTCAAAGAGATATTTTTGTGCCCAAGTTCATAGCAGCATTATTTGCAATAGTCAAAAGCTTGCTACAACCCAAGTGTCCACTGATGAATGAATGGATAGAAAAATGTAGTATACATAATACATACAATACAGTGTTATTTAGCCTTAATAAGAAGAAAATTCTGACACATACTATACATGGATAAATCTTAAAGACATTACACAAAGTGAAATGAGGAAATCACAAAAGGACAAATATAATTCCACTTATTTGAGGTGCCTACAGTAGAAAAATTCATAGAGACAGAAAATAGAAGAGTGGTTTTCAGGGGTTAGAAGGTGGGGGAATGGTGAGTAAGTGTTTAATGGGTCAATGGAAACATAGAACAAATTTTGGAAGTGGATGGTGGTGATGGTTGCTTAACAATGTGAATGTACTTAATGCCACAGAATTACACACTTACAATTATTAAAATAGTAAAGTTTATATTATGTATATTTTATTACAAAAGAGTGTTTGAGGTAGAAAAAGGATGATATCAGATGGATATTTGTATCCATGAAAAGAAAGTCTGCAAAAAATAGTAAAAAATGAAATTAGAGACTTTTTTCTTATTATATTAGCTCCATAAGAGAAGTTATTGTCTAAAGCAAAAATACTGTAGAGTTTATAACATGGGTAGAAGAAAAATTAATAACAACAATTACAAAAAAGATGGAGTGAGGATTTAAAATTATTGTTGTTTATTACATTGAATGGGAAGTTGCATGATATTATTTGAAGGAACATTGTAATAAACTAAAATATAATATATAATGTGAACATTAGGGTGACCACTAAAACATAACAAGAGAAGTGTAACTAATGATGTAATAATGGTGATAATATTAAACACAGAAAATAATTAATCCAAAAGAAAAAGGAAAAAGGGCCCCCCCCGAAAAAAAAAAAGGAAGAGAAGAATATTTTCCAAGTAATCCTAGGAGTCTAGATTAACATTGGCACTTATGCCAAAGAAGGATGGTACAAGAAATGAAAATACTGGGCAATCTAACCCATGAACATAGAGTAAAAATTCTAAACAACAAATTGATCAAATGAATTAAGATGTGTATTCAAAAACTAGAAGAAAATTAGGGAAATGCCTTCATGACATCTGTGTAAAGAATTTCATAAAAAAGATCGCAAGACATACGAACTAAAATGTAACGATAAATTCATATAGTAAAATTATAAAATTCTATTCATCCTAAGACATAAAGAGGAAAGATAAAGTATAGAACTATAAAGGTAAAGACATAAAGTGGAAAACCACAAACTGCAGAAGATATTTTCAATAATATAACAATTAGTATTCAGAACATACAAAAATTCTTACAAATTAAAAGAAAGAAAAAAACAACCCATAAGAAGAACAGGGCAAAAGAACAAGCAAGCAAAATATAAGAAACAATTCTCAAACATAACAAATGCAAGTTAAAAACAGTGAGATTCTACTTTATACCAATTAGCTTGGCAAAAATTATTGCCTGATTATACCAAATTTTGATAGGATGAGGAGCTATATGGACAAAAATACACTGATAGTGGTAGTCTAAATAGATACAATTACTTTGGAAAATACGTTATCTTGTAAATTTGGACATGCAATGATCCTATGACTTATCAATTTGCCTTAGTTTATACTTTAGAAAAATTCTTGCACATATGTTTCAAACAACATGTAGAATAAAATTTATAGATGATTTAAATTTGTAATAGCAAAATCTAGAATTAATAAGATGTCTATAGACAAAAGAATCAATAAATAAATTTTAAAAGTATATAACGGAATGCCATAGAGTGAAAATAAGCAAATTACAGATGCCAATTACATGATTAAATATTAGGACCATAATGTTAAGTGAGAAAAGCAGAGGACAAAATAGTAAAACTAAAATCTATTATTTAATTTTAAAAGCTTAAAACAAAGCTATTGCCATTTACCTCTATAAGTATTAAATCATGAGCCATTGTAGCTGATGACCTTCAACACCCCTTGAAAGGAGTTCAGGGTGGGGATCAGGAATGAGGCACTCTGTGTTCTGGGAAAAACTGGCAGAACAGGTATTCAGATAGATATTTTCAGAAGATTTTATGAGCCAATTCTTGAATATCCTCATATCTACAGCACTATAATCTTTAACGGTGACATCTGCTCCTCATGACTAGCAACAAGCATCTGCCAAAATGTGTGCTTGACTGGATGTACCCCCCACCGCTGCTTCACTAAAATCATATATAACACTGACCTTCCCCACTACCTCTTTGGAGCAGTTTCTCAGAGCTATCTGAAATGCTGTCTGCCAGGCTATATTCCTCATTTTTCCCCAAGTAAAACTTAACCCACAACTCTAATGTGCTTTTTTTTTTTTCAGTCAACACTGTGTATCCTTAAGAAAACATAAAACAAAAAAATTTAAAGCAAAAACAAACAAATTCAGGGAAAATGTTGCAATAGGGAACTTCAAACATCAATATTCTAGTTACTAAAGAAGATGCTGTCTTTGTTGCAGAAGAGGAACCCCTTCCAGAGCCCCAGAGTGGGCTCTTGTCTAACACTCAGAAATGAATTGTCCTGAGAGACCCATGTGCTAACAAAGGAAGAGACTTTATTGGGAAAAGGCATCTGGGCGGAGAGGAGTGGGGTAAGGGAACCCAGGAGAACCGCTCTGCCGTGTGGCTCCCAGTCTCCCGCTTTACAATAATAGGGTTAGTTTCCAGGTTGTCTCTGGCTAATCATTCTGACTCAGGGTCCTTCCTGGTGGCGTGTGCATCACTCAGCCAAGATGGATACCAGCAAAAAGGATTCTGGGAGGTTGGTAGGACGTATGGACTGGTGTCTCCCCTCTTCTTTTGACCTTTCTGGAATTCTTCCCTTTGGTGGTAGAAGATAACTCATGCAAGTGGTTACTATCATACCTGGCCAGTGGAGGCGGTTTCAGTCAGTGGTCCCCCTAACATATTCACAGGCAGTATGTTGATGTTATTATTATTCATACTTAACATATGCATTAGAATAATTCTTTAAATTTTAAATATTCTATAGAAAAACATGCACGTGTATTTTTCTCATTCTGTCCTCACTAATATACTCAAATGTGCTTAACTCCCATATTACCGAAGAAAGAAAAATGAACAGAATAATTCACTCATGTCATATATCTAATTGGAATCAAATTAACATTAGTAACTTTTCTAGTCCTTATATCACTTTGCAGTAAGCATCTTTTTTGAGAAATGGTAGAACATAAGGGAGCAATCTGATAACATGGACATTTCCCTAGACCACTTTGCGGAATTGGTTCAATGCCATGGTGAATTCATAAAAGATAGTATTTTAACTAATTTTGGCCAGGACTCTTGAAGGGGAGCAGAATTTGTCACCCCAAAATATGTTTCTCTGGCATATTTTGGCATAACAATTATCTTAAGTGAATTATTTTTAAGAAACCACAGACACAAGAGAAGCTCTGAAGTTTCTAGTAGAAGTTATTTTTCTGTAAGAGACATTTACATTTATCAGAAAAATCTTTTACAAAAGTGTCTCCCTCTCTATACCAGGAAAAGGAGAATGACTAAGTCTCTTTTCAGTGGAGAAGGTAACTGACTTAAATCTGCATAAGAATCATACCCTTGTTTATTGTGTTTTGCCTGATAATCCCCCATAACTGACTTCCCTCCCAGCCAACATCTTCCTTTGTCTTTAGCCAGAGATGATATTTAAGGTAGTGACTTGGACTGGACCATATCAGGAAGTTGCTCCGTTTTCTAAGGTATCTCTCATATATACAGAAGGTATACATGTTAATAAACTTATGTTTTTCTCCTGCTATTCTGTCTTTTATTATAGGGGGGCCTCAGCCAAGAACCAAGAAGAGTAGAGAGAAAATTATTTTTCTTCTCCTACACTCTTAAAACTTAAGTATTATGAAATAAAATATAATGACTTTGGCACGGTGTGTGGGGGTGGGAGTCGTATTGAGACAGGAAGGGGGCAGGACACAAGTTTTAAAAGAATGACAGTCATTAAGGACATAACATAAACTGGTCAGAACCAACTAGATCCAAGGTGGCAACCTTACTTCCACTATACCTTGAGCCTCAGTAAACGCATATTGTAATACATCAGCAAGCTAAATGACACACCCATAGGCACCATGGCATTTCTGAAGCCAACCATAAAAGGCCAAAAAGTGGGTGGTGGCCCCATTCTTAGAAATCCCTGTCCCTTCCCCAAAATAGTTGAAATAATCCTACCACGCATTAGCCTAAGAAATTACCCACCCCTATAAAAACTGACAACCCAGTACCCAGGTCCTCTCTCACCTGCCTCCCTTACCCCTCCCTACTCATTCTTAGTCCCAGTCCAGTTCTGAGCTTCTAGCCTCATTGCATCCCTGAGCGGATGTTGTGGGCAAGTACTTCCCTCAAAAGGGTCGAAAGGGTGTCAGTCCCTTCCCCTTCTAGGAAGCACTGTGGCTATGCACCTTCCTAGTCCCACTCAGTCTTCCTCCTTATTTCAACTACCTTATCAACTGATACCAAGCTGGGTGTCATGTGCCTCTTAAGGGTCACATCTCATGGGGAGCCCTGATACCCCTGAGCAGAAGTGTGGGTGAGCACTTCTCTCATGGGGGTCACAGGCAGACTTTATCAACCCCTGAGTGGAGGTAGTAGGTGAGCACCATTCTCAGCTGGCTTAGCAATCTCTGGCCATGGAAGCATCATGGCAGTACACCTTGCTCCTATCCTGAATTTCTCTTATATCCTCCTTCTCTCCTGAATTCTTGGACTGTCTATTGATCCTTGAGCTTCCTTGCCAGCTTTGCCAGCAGGTTGGGTATTGCCTTTTACTTCTGTGTAGAGGTAGCCCTCCTCATCCTCACAAGGACCACATCCTGCTGAGAGCTTTTTCCTTGTATTTTTATCACAGCCCTACCCTTTGGCTCTATTTCTTTTTCTTTTGTTTCAGCAACAAAGGTAATCTGTTTAGTCAGCTCAGGGCCTAGGTGCCTCCCTTCTTCTCTGAAGGATTTAGGGCCTGGGACTGGCTCTTGTTCCTTTCCTTGACTAATCCAAGGGGCCTCCTCAGGCTCACTGACCAGGGAGATTTGGGGTACTCATAGGGACCCACTGTTGACACTGGGAGAACGCCAGGACAAATAACTACCATCTGGCCAGGATCCATCAGACCCCTGTCTTGTCAGGACACCTTAATAAAAAAAAGAGGGGCAACTGTAAGCATCCCAAAGGACTTCCTGCTAAGATGCATATTAGCTAACTGGGGAAAATTTAGACAGGATGGTTTAAGAAAAAAATTAATTTTCTTTTGCAATACTGCATGGCCCCAATACAAACTAGGCAACCAAGAGATCTGGCCAGAAAATGGGTCATTGAATTACAATACCATCTTATAGCTGGACCTATTTTGTAAAAGGGAAGGTAAATGGTGGGGGGGGGGGGGGGGGGGCGGGGCACAGGGAGTCCCATACATCCAAATGTTCAGGACTCTATTCCAAAATCCAGGCCTAAAGAACTCCTGTGAGGCATGCTTGACTCACATCTCTTCAAAGTGCCTTTTCCCCCACAGGAGCCTGATGTTTTAGATGATCCTGTCACGAGTCCATCTCTCCAAGATCCACAACTGGGAACTCCTGCATCCCCCAACTGTGAAGTGAGGGGACAGTCTTCCAGTCTGTCAACCATAAATTGGAACTTTCCATCTGCCTGTACAAGGATTAAATCACATTGTGCTGTTACTGCTGCTGACCTTCAACATCCCCTGAAGGGAATTCAGGATGAAGACTAGGAATGAGGCACTCTGTGCTTTGGAGGATAGGTGGAACAGCTCTTTAGATAGTTAGACGTTTTCAGGAGCTGATTTTATGAGCCCAACACTTGCATCCCCTCATGTCTAGAAAAGCACTAAATCCCTACATGGTGACGTCTGCTCCTCATGACTAGCAGAAACCCCTTACAAAAAATGTGTTTGATTGCATGTACTCCTCCTTTACCAAGAATACACATATACTAATCTTCCCCCCTGCCTCTTTGGAACAGTTTCTCAGAGCTATCTAAGATGCTATCTCCCAGGCTGCAGTCCTAATCTTGCCCCAAATAAACTCAACTCGCAACTCTCATGTTGTGCATTTTTTTAAGTCAACAAGACCATTTACCCCTAATGCCCCAACTGGGGAGCTGGAGACCTTAGACCCCCATAAATCAGCTCATGGATTTGGCCTTTGGAATATTTAAAATAGAGATAGGGTTGAAGGCACAAAAAGGATTCAGAGACAAAAGCTAACAGCACAATTACCTACCGGAGGCAGCCCTAACCCCTGCACCACCTCAGGGTCACCTTCAATTGTGAAGATCAATGGTGAAGATAAGATCCAGGAAGCCTGGATCAGAGCCACTGTCTCGCCAAGAAAACATGCGTTTTAAGTGTGGCCAAGAGGGCCACTGGAAGAATGAATGCTCCTTGTATGGGACAAGTCTACCAGGTCCCTGCCCGATATTCAAATGAGAGGGCCACTGGAAGCAGGATTACCCCCAGTCCCAAAGGGAACTCCGGGCTCCCAAACCAATGATGGCCAAAAGGAATGACAACTGACAGGGCCTCGGACCCTTCCTGGCTCCCAAAGGACACCTGGTCATTTCTCCAGAGGAGCCATGGGCAACCCTTGATGTGGCAGGTAGGAAAGTTATTTCCTTATTAGATACAGGGGCCTCCTACACTGTGATGAGTTATTTCCCTGGACCCTTGTCCTCCCAATTATATATGATAACTGGGATTGAAGAAAAGCCCCAAACAAAACAATTTACCCTTCCCCTCAACTTCTTGCGAGGAAATTTTACCGTTGCACATCAGTTTCTGCTCATGCCTGAGTACCACATCCCATTGTTGTGAAGGGACTTGCTCACTAAATTCCAGACAATAGTCTAAGCTGGAGACCCTCACAGAGATAGCACCCGCCAAGAAAAACTATTGCTCTTGGCTGGAGGAATCTACCTCAGTCCCAAGGCAGAGGAGATCTCCAACACACCCTAAGTTTTAAAACTATGAGCTGTTAAACTGGTTCACAGTACTAGAACTAAAGGTCACTTTCTTCTGCATTCCCCTGCACCAAGACTCTCAACATCTCTTTGCCTTTCAGTGAACAAATCCAGACACTGTAATGCCATGAATACCTCCACTCTGTGTGCTTATAAACTTCAAGCTGAGGGTGCCTAAAGGATAGGAATGAAAATAGACAAAAAGCTGGGCTAAAAATTGTCCAGCTACCTTTAGAAATGGGATTACACAATCAAAGGCTTCACTGAGGGCCATAATTTAAAAATTTCTTAAACCAAAGGAGTACCCCAAAAGTGTTTGTAAGTAGAGCACAAAAATGGGAGGCCACTGGTCTGACTAAACTAACCATACCTGATAAGAAATTTTAGGAACGCCTTCTCTCCTAAGCTAAGTGAGGGAAAGTAAAACATTCCAACATAGGCAAATGGGTATGTCAGTCCTTCAAAATCATTGAGGTAGCCATCCAGTTCTTTGGGGGAAAAAACAAAAACAAAAAAACTGTCCTTATTTTACAAATCTAGTCTTTACAGGACCAGAGGTGTGGCTCTAAAAATAATCCAAAGCCGCACCCAAAACTTTTCCTATTTATCTTTAGGCTTGTAAGTATTAAACAAAGGGGGAACAAAATCATCTGAGGAGATACTTGCCTGTGCCTTTGAGATGCAAATGTCCTACCTGGTCTTCTCTGGAACCCTTATCTCTGCCATCTTTTTAAAATGCAAATTTTGCAAAAAAGAGTAAACTAATTTAGAACTTGACTCGTCAAGGATAAATAGAAATCTTAACGTTTTCTGTAAACATTAGTAAAAAATATTTAGCCATCTAGACAGGCGACCTTGATTTGTATATAAATACTCATAAAAATGAAGGGAACGGGCCAGAGTAAATTTCAGGTTCATGTGACCTAGAAAATATTCAGTATTAAGTTAATATCTGGTATTAGCTTAAGCTTGTTGGGTTGATTAATATAGATGTCTAAGAGTCAACAGTGTTAAGTATAATACTTCTTTTGTAACTAGGTTTACAAAGGTCAAATAAGGTCAAATATTAGAGGTCAAATAAGATCTTTTTATATCTGTTGCAAATTTGTAAGCAAGAAAAATAACTTGGTATGATAAAATTTTTATAAGTGAATTAAATATAAGTGAGATAGCTTTTGGACGAACTTTTCAGGAATAATTATATTTTAGGAATGTCTACTTAAGAATAATCTCTCTAGATATTTGGAAATTTACTTGAAATTTCAAGTTATTCTATATTAAGTGATGGAAGTGTAGCTGGGAAGAGCTAAATCAGATTCCATGTTGGATCTGTTTCTTTGACTTTAACCTTTGCTTTTTGCTGCTTTTGTTATTATAATCATACATGGTGGCCTGCATCAGGGAACACTGCCCCTCTGCTTGAATGATAAACTAAACTGCCTCTGTTCAGCTCACAGGCAGACAATCTGCCCTGCCCACCTGTGTGAATGGCTGAATTTAACAAATCCCCTCACTGAGGCTAGTCATTCCCGGAGATATTTTGTAAGACTGATGGCCCTTTCACTTTAGTTCCTCATTGCCTCTCCCTCTCTACTCGGCCCTTTTACTTTACTTCTTCACAGCCTATCCCTCTCTGATTCTATAAAAGAAACTGGCATCCAGACCCTGATAAGATGGTTTTTAGGAGTCACTAGTCTGCCATCTTCTCGGTCTGCTGGCTTTCCAAATAATGTCATATTCCTTGCCTCAACACCTTGTCTCTGATTCACTGGCCTGTCGTGCAGGGAGAAGAGCAAGCTTTGACTCAGTAACAGAAGTTTATTGAATAGCTAGGTCATTCCCAAATAAAATAAAATACTGAGACATCAATTACTAAACAGAAACTAAAGGTATTTAGAACTGTTGATAAATATATTTGGTGCCACCTTGAGATATTCCCTATGAGAAAGCACATGTTTTTAGAAATTATTGGTATTTATGTTTACTATCTACAGAGTACTGGTGTAGAAGACAGTTCATAGCTACTTAAAGAAAGTAGAATGTGTGTTTTGAACAAAAGAAAGTATGAGGGAATTATATAAAGTTTCTGGATTTTGGTATGTCCTGGTATAATGCTATAGTTCTAACTGTTATCTTAAAATGTTGTATGTCACAACAGTAACCAAGCTTCTTTATCAATTACACTGTAATCAGATGTTAAACTATAGCTTTTAGTCTTCTGGCATTTATACAAAGTTATTGTTGTACTCTGATGCTGTTACAAAAGTGCTTCATCCTCAATAAGATTCATAGGATGGCTACAGAAGCAGTTACAACAGTTCCACATCAAGATGATGCTTATGTGAGGATTCCAGCCCTTACCATGCTCTGACTCAAAACAAGAAACTGTCCTGGCCCTTGGGCCCCTAGATCAGGCAACCAGAGATTTTTAATCCCTAACAGGCAGGTTCAACACACTACTTAGCCCTGAAGCAACTACAGAATACAAACCATGGCCCTTCTGCTTCCCATAAAATTATGGGAGTAAAATCTCTGAGGGGAAAATGTGACAGGAAGGGGGCAGGGCACAACTTTTAAAAGAACAACAGCCATTGAGGACACTAGTTAAATGGTGAGCACCAGCTAGGTCCAAGTTGCTGGATGACTGACTTCCACTAGGCCTTGAGCCTCAGCATAAGCTCATTGTAATACATCAGCAAGCTAAATGACATACCCACAGGTGTCATGACAGGTCTCAGGCCAACCATAAAAGGTCAAAAAGTAGGCCGTGGCCCAATTCCTAGAAATCCTGCCCCTTCCCCAAAATAGTTGGAATAATCCTCCCACTCAGTAGCCTATGAAATTACCCACCCCTATAAAAACTGACAACCCAGTACCCTGGTGCCTCTTTCACCTTCCAAGATGACCCACACTCTGTGGAGTGTGTTTCTCCCATGGCCTCCTTCACCTTCCGAGATGGCCTGTACTCTGTCTATTGAATTTATAACTCCCCAAATAAACCTGCTTTCACTTTACTATCACTTGCTCTTAAATTCTTTCCTGTGTGAAGTCAAGAACTCACACTTGGTGGCCTGTCCCAGGGACTTGCCTGAGCCCTGGGACATGACTATCCTCTTGGGCACCACCTCTCTTTCCTACAACAATATAGAGTTGGTTCCATTTAGCTCCATAGGTGGACATTTTCATGAGCCATTCCTCCCAAGCCATCACCATTCCACTAGTCAAAAAGGCCTACTCTTTTTCTTACTTAACATTACCCTAATACTTTAAAGGCACTGGTGGCTGTTGGGTGGAAATGAAGTTTTGTCCACATAGGGCACATTGAATCTGGATGTAGCAAACTCTGAAGACATGTATGAGTGTCATCCCTATTGAACAGTCAATAGAGAATATGATAAGTGCTCAAGAAGGAATGAATGCTGAAAGAAAAGCAAATAATTCAGGAATACTTACCAGAAGTAAAGTATGATGTTCATCGAAAGGACACTAGATAGTCTCTGTTCACTGACTTCACACCCATGCAATTCACAGGCTAGGGAGATCAATCATTCTTGTAAAAATGGTTGTTGACAGTCTCTGTGGATGCTCACTTAATTATGTACAGCAAGGTCCTACTGGGAATGGTTGCCTCTTTTCACACCCTACAAGCCTCTGTCCTTCAGTATGTTCTCTTTCCACCTCACACTTAAGCCCTCAGGAATACCTTTTCAATATCAAAGTTAGGAGTTTTACTCCTACTCATAATGTAGTCTCCCTTTTCACTCAAATTTCGGCTATGCCACTTCTTTCCTAGGCAATAAGCAAAGAGTGTTCTTACCTGAGTCACTGCAGGAAAACCAACTAATAAAAGAAAATACTAAACAATTATTTGGACTATTCCTTCACATTATGATCTAAGATTTCATCAAGCATTTTACTTACAATTGTAACTGTTTCACTAATTCTTCAGCGCAGAACAAGTGGTAAGGTGCTTTTGTTGACTGAACTGAAACCATAATGGGATTTTTCTGGATAATCTGAGATATCTTTTTAAATGTAACTTTATTACTGGAATGATAATAATTACTTTTTAGTTCACTTTACTTAATATTGACAAAATTTTGTAAATAATAGCAATTTATAATAGTAGTATCTACCTAATAAAAAGATGATTTAAACATGAGAATAAAAGAAGCTAATATTTGTTTAGTAAACACCATATGCCACAAGTGGTAGATCCTTTCATATATAATATCATATTGTATTTTATCCTCAAAACAAAGTAAAATGAGCCTTATTTCATATATAAAGACTTCAAACCGCATACAGAATAAATAACATAAAAACATACATTCAAAGGAAAGAGAGCTAATAAGTGGCAAAATTAAGTGACAGACAATTCTGTCTTATCACTTATCACTCTACAACACTACTTAAAACATAGGGCTAGGTGTGAAGAGAAAAAAAATATCTATTGCTTGATTATTATTTTATATTACCAGCTTGAAACATTCCATCCTTATACACAAAGTAGAACTATTCCTGTAACTAAATTCTAAATCTCTGTAAAATAGTAGAGCAATATAAGGTTCAATGAACAATGCAGACTCCAACCATAAATAAGTCTTTTTTACTGGTTTTTATATTTGCAGTGATATTTGTGTTATAGTAGTTATCATTCTAATTCACAGTAATTACACTGTTTTACTACACCATTCTTGAAGTACTTCATACAAGTGATTGTTTCTGCAATTTTGTTTTATACAAATTAATTTACAACTTATTTTGAAATGTAAATTGATGATACTAAAGTCACAGATTTACACTTAAATGTTTAAACATGTATTTTAAGTTGCACTAACTCTTTGATAAAATATAGCATAATTTTCAACATTTCCCCACAATAGTTCTGAAAGAAAATTAACCAAATATCAATTGAAATGTCCTTTTATATCCTTTAAAAATATGTGATTAATATTACTTCTAACTGTGAGTTTTTAAATGACTCCAGAGAAAGTAGATATTGATATAGCCAAAACAGCTCTAAACAGCTGTTAAAATTTTACCTGGTAAAATGTCTACTTGAATTCACCTCTTCAAAGATAATTTCAGTAGTGCTAGACTATATACATCTAACAGGTAACTATTTAAAAAATTAAAGTTGTACCATAGCTTAAAGGAACCTTTTTTGAATTAGGAGTTAAATCCAAATTAGTCGTGTCCCCTGTGACTAATTAGAAGAAGATTTGGAAGTGCTAATTGTGCCACTAGGGAATCTTTAAAGATGTTTCTGCACTTGCTTTTAAGTTTTGTCAAATAAAGGGAAATGGAAAATATTTGTATATATGATCGCCTATATATATAAGCACTATCACAATTTTGAAAGATATTATAATAAAAAGAATACAGCTATGATTTTTTTCTAAACTTAATCACATTGCTCCTAGAAATCAAATTTTTAAAGTGTATTTCCATTATTTTATTATAAACTAGGTATATCAATTTAAATCACTATTAAGTTATTTAAGATTCTTTATAATTCAAGGATATGTCTAAATCAGCTTTATAAGGAATAATTGCTAAAGAGCTATGCTTTGTGAACCATATTATTCTACTGTATAAATCAGCTTGGGAGGGGTTATCTGGTAATCAAAAAATATAAAAACTGACATTCTAAGTGTCTGGATATTAAGAAGTACAGGCAAAATTGTAAAACTGATATTAAAAAAAAAGATGGACATATAAAGTATATTGTTTGTTTTCCCACTAATAAACAAGGACTGAACTCAGGATTTCTCCTACTGAAACTTACTATACTGAAATTCTCCATTGATTTATTGCAAGATCCTAGGATCTATAATTTCCAGAATCCTTTTTTGGGGTAAAGTTAAAGAAAATCCCAGGTGAATCTTTCTTATGTTCCTGGTTAATTGCCTCAGAGTAAAGCAAGTATATAAAAACACTTGTACCATCTTGGACTTCCCTGGTAGTCCAGTGGTTAAGACTCTATTTCCAATGTAGGGGGCATGGGTTCAATCCCTGATTGGGGAAGTTCTACATGCCATGTGGTACAGCCAAAAAAAATACTTATACCATCTTATCTGCAGCATATATTACTCAGTCTGTGGAAGTCCTTTGGTTTTCCTAACTACAGAGCAGAATTTTTAAAGCTAAATGTAAATGTATCGGCAAACAAGCTGCTCTCCATTCAGGAGAATTTTATTAGTTTCCTATCACTGCTACAATGAATTTCCATAATTCAATGACTTAAAGAAACAAAAATTTATTAAGTTACAGTCTTGGATGTCAGAAGTCTAAAATGGGTCCCAAAGGATGTATACTTTCTGAAGGCTTTAGTGGGACATCCAGTTCCTTGCCTTGTTTAGCTTCTAGAGGCTCCCTACATTCCTTGGCTCTTGCTTCTTCCTCTCAGTCTTCAAAGCCAGCAGGGTAGCATCTTTTCTCCTCTCTGACCTTCTGCCTCCATTTTAAAAGAACCCTTGTAATTACATCAGGCCTACCTGACATAATCTCCCTATCTCAAGATCCTTAACTTAATCATATCTGTAAAGTTCCTTTTGCCATACAAGTTAACATACAGATTCTGAGGATTCAGATATGGACATCCATGGTGGGACTGTTTAGCCTACCTCAAGAGTCATTAAAATTATTTAAAAAGAAATACTTGCTACTAATTCCCATGACCATTACCTGACATTGCCTGTTAGTAACAGCTGTAATACAAACCTGAGCTTATAAATTCAAGTTGCGAAGTATGTAACTTTTGATTTTTGTCCTTATATTTAAAATTTTATTTTCTTCTTCTATGATGCTTAAATACACATAGGATTTCTCTTCATTTCAGTAGTTACAGCTATATCTTTAGGATGATCCTCCACCAAGTTCTATTTGTGAAGTTCATACTTGCTAAAAAAACAATATTTAAAGTCAGAAGATCCCAGAGACTCTACAAATTTGGCTGAAATTTATCCAAAAACATAAACTTGATTTTTCTCATTTGTTGGTAAACATAAACAAAAACCTTCTTCTGATGAATGTACCTAAATGATGATTTCCTCTAACATTCCCTTTTCTTCCTCTGAGCTGATTTTCCTTTGTCTGCTACTTTAGCATCTTGGACTTATCGTCAATGATATTATTATCCTAATGTATTTAAGCTTTTATTGGTCTTTTTTCACCCTTATTGAATAGATTGTTAGCTCTATAACATATTATGTCTTATTTTTGTTTCCTTATAGCTATTATAGTGCCTCATACATAGTTGGTCCTACATATATATCACTGGAACAAAACCAAAATAAATATTTTTAAATATTTTAAATAAAAAAAATGTCCTAATAGATTTTTATAAAACAAGGAAAACACAGACTCTTAAATCTGATAAAGATAATACAAAAAATAAAACTATAGGGACTTCCCTGGTGGCGCCGTGGTTAAGAATCCGTCTGCCAATGCAGGGGACACAAGTTCGATCCCTGGTCTGGGAAGATCCCACATGCTGCAGAGCAACTAAGCCCATGCGCCACAACCACTGAGCCTGCACTCTAGAGTCCGCGAGCCACAACTACTGAGCTCACATGCTGCAACTACTGAAGTCCACACACCTAGAGCCCATGCTCTGCAACAAGAGAAATCACAGGAAAGAGTAGCCCCTGCTCGCCACAACTAGAGAAAGCCCACACAGCAATGACGACCCAACAGAGCAATAATAAATAAACAAATAAATCAATTTAAAAAATAAATAAATAAAACTATAAACCAATATGCTGAGTAAATATTTACACAAAAATATTGCATAGAATATCATAAAAAAAACACAATGTCATATTAATTAAATAATACAGAATGATCAAGTGACATTAAATCCAATAATCCAAATTTGATTCAGTATCAGGAAATCCATTAATATATAGCATATTAATGGATCTAAGGAGAAAAACAAGGTATATAGTTACTGCCATAACTGCTGAAATTATTTCAATAATATTTTAATAAACATTCCTGATATTTTTACAATCCAAAATTAAAAAAAAAATTAAGGGATATTTTATTGCTAGTCAACATCTTGCATGCATAGAAAACATTAGCAACATTTTCACTAAAATCAAAAAAGGCTGATTACTATCTCTGCTACTATTCAACATTGTACTAGAGGTATTAGTCAATGCAATCAGACAGGGAAAAAAAAGTTCACGCATTGCTGGTGGAAATGAAAAGTGGCAAATCTGTTCTGGAGGAAAATTTAGCAATACCAAACAAACCTCATATTAACTTAAATTTGGGCCCAGAAATCCCACTTACAGGGAGTCTATCCAGAAGATACACCTCCAACAATAAAAAATTCATAAGGAGAAATTATACAGGCTTATACCTTGTTCACAATTGCAAAATACTGCAAAATATTGGGAACAAGCAAAGTACCTATATATGGAAGAGAAATAAACTATAATATATTCACAAAAGGCTATGCTATGCAGCATACAATAGAAGAAGGGCATCTTTATGAACTGACATAAAGTTATTAAAGGAATATACTAATAAAATAGGGAGGGGAAGAGCAATAAAGAATCTGTAGTATTTCATCTTTCATATAAGAAAGAGGATATAAAAATATTCTTCATTTATTTTTTTCTCAAAGAAGTTACATGTGCATGAAATAAGAAATGAGATTTAATACCTATATAAAAATTTGAGAATGAGGGGAAAGGAAGTACAGTTTGTGTGATGCAGCCAAAGCAGTGCTTTTATAATTTTAATTTATAACACCTTTTAAAAATTTGTAGCATTAAGTTTTTACATTAGAGAAGAAGGGTCTCAAATTCTAAATTCTAAATTTTAATCTTCTGGGACTTCTCTGGTGATGCAGTGGTTAAGAATCCACCTGCCAATGTAGGGGACACGGGTTCGATCCCTGGTCTGGGAAGATCCCACATGCCCTGAAGCAACTAAGCCTGTGCAGCAAAACTACTGAGCCTGCACTCTAGAGCCCATGAGCCACAGCTACTGAAGCCCACATGCCTAGAGCCTATGCTCTGCAACAAGAGAAGCCACCGCAATGAGAAGCCCACACACCACAACAAAGAGTAGCCCTCTCTTGCCACAACTAGAGAAAACCCAAGTGCAGCAATAAATACCCAATGCAGCTGATAGATAGATAGATAGATAGATACATACATACATACATACATACATACATAGATAAATAAATTTTAATCTTCTAACTTAAGAAAATAGAAAAAGAAGAGCAAAATTAACCTGTGGAATTGTGCAGAGAGATATTAATATGAGTATTATTTCAAGATTTCTTAAAGTTTTTGTAAAATCTATTCTTTAAAAATTTCATGATTAAAAGTTTATTATTTTATGATGACTTCTTTTAAATGTCTTTAAAATCAGTTTGCTTAACTAGAATGTAATAATTACCCTATTTTCTTTGAAATTAGTTACAATGCATTTTTTACTATTTTCCTAAATTGTGTATTTCCTGTGCTATCTTGATACTACAGTGCAAAGAATCAAGTATTTTTCTTAATAGCATTGCCACTAATATTCATATGTATTTGTATTTATTTCTTAAGAACTTTTATTGAGATATAATTGACTACAACAAACTGCATATATTTGAAGTGTACAATTTGATTTTTTTTTTCTTATTAGTAATGTATGTATGGCAATCCCAGTCTCCCAAATCATCCCACCCCAACCCCCCCCCAACTTTCCCTGTTTAGTGTCCCTATGTTTGTTCTCTACATCTGTGTCTCTATTTTTGCCTTGCAAACCAGTAGATCTGTACCATTTTTCTAGTTTGCACACATATGCATTAATATACAATATTTGTTTTTCTGTTTCTGACTCACTTCACTTTGTATGACAGTCTCTAGGTCCATCCATGTCTCTAAAAACATCCCACTTTCATTCCTTTTTATGGCTGAGTAATATTCCATTATATATATATATATGTGCCACATCTTCTTTATCCATTCATCTGTTGATGGGCATTTAGGTTGTTTCCATGACTTGGCTATTGTAAATAGTGCTGCAATGAACATTGGGGTGCATATGTCTTTTTGAATTATGGTTTTCTCTGGGTATATGCCCAGTAGTGGGATTGCTGGGTCATATGGCAATTATATTTTTAGTTTTTTAAGAAAGCTCCATACTGTTCTCCATAGTGGCTGTATCAATTTACATTCCCACCAACAGCGCAAGAGAGTTCCCTTCTCTGCACACCCTGTCCAGCATTTATTGTTTGTAGATTTTCTGATGACGCCCATTCTAACCAGTGTGAGCTGACACCTCATTGCAGTTTTGATTTGCATTTCTTTAATAATTAGTGATGTTGAGCATTTTTTCACATGCCTCTTGGCCATCTGTATGTCTTCTTTGGAGAAATGACAATTTAGGTCTTCTGCCCATTTTTTGATTGGGTTGTTTGTTTTTTGATATTGAGCTGCATGCACTGTTTATATATTTTGGAGATTAATCCTCTGTCTGTTGATTCATTCGAAAATATTTTCTTCCATTCTGAGGGCTGTCTTTTCATCTTGTTTATAGTTTTCTTTGCTGTGCAAAAGCTTTTGTTTCATTAGGTCCCACTTGTTTCTTTTTGTTTTTATTTCCATTACTCTAGGAGGTGGATGTATTTGTATTTAAAGATCATCTTTCAACTCAATAAAAATATCAAAAATATGTAGAAGTATCTTTGATATATCACTATTAAAAACCTATATTAAAATCATTCCTAATTTTGACATATATTTGTAAATATCAGGATATTTTATCTTTTACTTGTAAATCAAAGAGGGGGCACATGCCTGAAACTTCTGAGGTGACTTTGCCAAATCATTTTCCTCTTCTTCCTTTTTCATAAAACCATCTTCTAAAAATAAAACAAAATGAAACTTCATTCCAGAATGGCAAATCCATATTTGTTGCTTTTAGTTTTCCTAAATTCCAGTACTTCAGCTTTGATTGTGTATGTATGTACATATGTATGTATGTATTTAATAGCATCACTTAATTTTACATGCTGAAGTTAAAGTCTCAAGTCATATTCTGGTATCCATATGATAACAATATAGTTAGTCTATCCATATGAAATTAAGATAGAGTCACATTAATATTAGGTTAAATTGAATTATGTTGACAGTAGATATTTAATTGACTTTAAAAGTAATTGTATTATAAAAAATGAAACTCTATCATTGCCTTTAAGTTTATAGTAACTATTTCCTCTAGTCTTGATATTCTTATTCTTTAAAACAAAACTTTACAAATATTTTGCAATTTTTTTTAATGGATAACAAACTTTTCTTTTTTTTTTGACTCTTTCCTGTCACTGATGTTTTGTTAAATTTCTCATTGTTCCAAATGAACTCAATTACTTTCAACTATCAATCCCTGCTATTTATTACCCTTCTCACACCCTTTATGCAGGGCATGTTGTCAGAAAAATAATATGAGATTATGATATTGCTATTTATAAGATTTTAATTTGTATTTAAAACTAGCAACCATATTTACAACTTTTTCAAGGAAATAAATTAGTACTTTGGAAATTGGAATTGGCCCTTTATGCATTTACCTCTTTTATATATTCTGCTACCTGTTTCTTATTCAAGGACTAGTTAGTGTTAGAAATGTCTGAAAAATAAAAGGGTAATATTTTTCACTTAACTCCTGAGAGTGTAATGTCTTTTTACCAATGTTCATGTTTCAGGTATTTGACAGTATATACAGTGTCACTTGTTTCTTTAAAGGGATGTTATTATACAAGTTTTTCTTATTTCATTCTTTAAATACCTCCATATTATTTTTATTAGACATTTTTGCAAAATAAGCACATTGCTATGTCTAGGTAAGTACAAGACTTGCAAAATCTTCCCATCTTAAACATATTAATAATAATATCCCTCTAGACATGTCACAGTCATTGGAGTTGTTAAAATTGCTCAGACCCCTCTTTTCTTGATACTTTATTTATTTAGCTGGTCAATAAATCTTCAGAGGATGGCAGTGGTCAGTTACAGTACAGTGGCCTACTCTGTTTTACTATAATGCATTCTGGGAATAAATAATTTTCAAACTATGTAATTTTGGAAAAATTAATTAACCCCAGTATACAATAATATCCTCAAGTGAAAATGGAAAAGTGGGATAATAGTATATATTCCTTGGTTAGAATAAATAATATATATTCATTGGTTTATTATACGGATTAAATTACTTTATATTAGCATAGTACTATATATCTGTTTTGTTGTTGTTTTCTAATTTATTTACTTATTTTTTAGATTGAAATATAGTTGATATAGAACATTATGTTAGTTTCAGTTGTATGATATAATGATTTGGCATTTAAATACATTAGAAAATTATAACCACAATAAGTTTAGTAACTATCTGTCCCCAAGCAAAGTTATTACAATATTATTGACCATATCCCTTATGCTATATATTACATCTCCTGACTTACTTATTTTATAACTGGAAGTTTGTACCTCTTAATCCTCTTCATCCATTTTGTTGAGCCCCCACACCTACTTCTCCTTTGGCAACCACCCATTTGTTCTCTGTATCTATGAATCTTTTTTCCTTTTGCTATGCTTACTCATTTGTTTTGTTTTCAGATTCCACATATAAGTGAGATCATATGGTATTTGTCTTTTTCTGGCATCATGTGACTGCTCTAGGCAGGGCAGCCTCCCCATGTGGATGGCTATGCCAACTCGCAGCATGCGACTGCTGCAGGCTCACTGGTGGGTGGAGCAAGGCCCTCTGCTAATAGGCCAGAGGGAGGATTCCAAGATGGCACTGGCAACAGTGCTGATGTCAACATGGTAGAATGAGATCCCCCCAAAATGGCTTCTGCCAGCTCCTCCATCTCCCGGGGGTATCCCAGCTATCTCTAGCCTCCACGAGAGGCTCTCCAAGATGAGTAAATGGATCTGACCCATGCTCCTTTCAAACTACTGCCTCTGTGTTGGGACTTGGAGCATGTGAGATTTTGCATACAGGCTTTGAATGGAATCCCTGTTTTCTACCCCTCCAGCTTTCCTGAATATAAGCCCCACTGGTTTTCAAAGCCAGACAATCTGAAGTCTCATCCTCTTGGTGCAGGATCCCCAGATTGGGGAGCCCAATGTGGGCCTCAAACACCTTGTTTCTTGGGGAGGACCTCTATAGTTGTGATATCATCCTTATCCGTGGGTCACCAACCTGGAGGTGTGGGTCTCAACTAGACCACAGCCCGCCCCTATTATCCATCTCGTTGCAGCTCCTTCTTTATGTCTTTAGTTGTGAAAAAATATTTTTCTGCTAGTCTTCAGGTTGTTCTCATAGATGGTTGCTCTGTAAGTAGCTGTAATTTTGGTGTGCTCATGGGAGGAGGTGTGTTCAGGATCTTCCTGCTCTGATATCTTGATTTCATCCCTCCTATCTGCTTTTAATTAAATAAATTTTAGAAGCTATACAATTATGATTTATACATTTTTTTCTAAATGTTGTTTGCAATGTTCTACCCTCAGAACACAACATGCACTTTCTCACTTTCTTCTAACTTAAATATTAGCTCTGCAGAGAGCTCTTTAACGAACCTTGTAAATTAGCTAGACTTAACTAGCTTTGTGTTTGTTTTATGTGTGTATATGTAAACATATGATATCAATTCTTTTCTATATGTACCTGTGAGTAAAATTGCTGGGCCATATGGTAACCCTAAGTTTCACAATTTAAGGAAGTGCCACACAGTTTTACAAAGCAACTGCACCGTTTTATATTCCTATCAGCAATGAAAGAGAGTTCCAATTTCACCACGTTCTTATCAACCCTTGTTATTGTCTATATTTTTTATTAAAGCAATACTAATTGGTGTAAGTAAGTATTTCATTGTGGCTTTTATTTGCATTTTCCTATAAATAATGCTGTTGAATATATTTTCTTGTGCTTGTAGGTCATTAGTATAACTAATTCAGAGAAATGTGTATTCAAATCCTTTGTCCATTTTTCAGTTAGGTCATTTGTCTTTTTATTATTGAGTTGCAAGGATTCTTTATGTATTCTGAATACCTTTCTATGATTTATGCTCTACAAATACTTTTCCCCATTCTGTTGACTGTGTTTTCACTCTATTAATGGCATCATTTGTGGCATAAAAGTTTTAAATTTTTATATAGTCCAATTTATCTATTTTCCTTTTTTTCTTTCTTTCCTTTTTCTTTTATTTTTTGCTTGTGCTTTTGCTGTCGTATCTAAGAAACCATTGCCTAACCTAAGGTCACAAAGATTTATTCCTACAATTACTTCTAAGAGTTTCATAGTTTTAGCTCTTAAATTTGGGTCTGTAATCCATTTTGAACAAATGTTTGTAGATGTCATAAGGAAGAGTTCCAATTTCAATCTTTTTCACATGCATATTCGGATGTCCTAGCATTACTTGTTGAAAAATTTGTTGTTGCCTCATCAAATTCTCAGCAATCTTATAAAAAGTAAATTTCACATAGATATATGAGTGTATTTTTAGAATTTCAATTGTACTCCACTGATCTCTATGTCTATCCTTATGCTATGCCACACTATGTTTATTAGTGTAGCTGTATAGTAAGTTTTGAAATTGGTGACGTTGAGCCCCCAAACTTGTTTTTTTTTTTTCTAAGTCCATTGTAGATATTTTGGCCCTTTTCATTTCCACATAAACTTTAGGATTTTCTTGTCAACTTCTGCAAAAAGCAAGTTGGACTTCTGATAGAAATTAAGTTGAATCTATAGATCAGTGAACACACAAATATTTCTTTCTTTTATTAAACCCAGGATTTTGAGCAAAACAATCCTATCTCATAATATGGCAGTGATGTCAGTAGTGACTTTTATAGCTTTGTTCTATTTTATTTGTTTCAGGTACAATAATTGTATGAGTGTTCTACCAAAGGAATATATTTTATGTCTGTACATATTAAACGTATTTAAAATGAAAAAATGAGAGTAATTTATAAAAGTGCAAAACTGAGACTCACTGAGGATTTATTTGTCTAAAAAGGCATCATTCAGGCTTGAGAAACATTATTTTGGGAGGTAAAAGTTCACTTCTAATTGAAGAAATTGAGAAAAAAATCCATGGAAAAGAGAACATGTTTTATGTTCAGAAAGAAATGGCCTGATTTTTATGTGATGCTTTGGAGAGTCTGTAGAATGGAGAACCTATTTCCAGGTAAATTACAGTAATGAAAAAATATGAAGCACAGAGTAAGATGGCAGACAAGAAATCTCCAAGCTCTTGTTTGCCCACAGTAAGAAAAATCAAAACAAACAAACAAAAACAAACAAAAACAGCCTGTCTGAATCAACTTTGTTGGAGCTCTAGCAAACATTCAAAAGTTTATAGAAAGCAAGGAAATATCCAATCAAGAAAAAGCCATCTTCAGAATGGTAGAAAAAGTTTTGTGAAATTTTATTCATCTACCCCCAGCTGCCAACCAACCTCAGTGGCAGTCTTTGTCTTGCTTCTAAATGGTGGCAGCCCAGGGTCCCTAGTTCCCTCCCTCCAAAAGGAGGGAACAAAGCAGACTTTATTTGCAAATTATTGTGTACATCTGTTCTAACCTGTCTGGAGGGTACCTGAAGGTATCCTCATCTCCAGCTCACAGAATTCAAATGCAGGTAGGGAAACTGGTGGAGATTGCTTGTGAATGTTATAAGAGGACTATGAACCCACAGACTCCTGGACAAGAGATCCCGGGTAGAGACATACAATAGACCATCTGTGGCCTGGAAAAGAAGTTTTGGTGAAACTCTGGGAAAGGTGGAAACAACTCAAATGTACACCAACAGAGACAGAGGGAGGGAGGGAGCAAGGGAGAGAGGGAAGGAAGGAAGGGAAGGAAAGACAACCAATGATACAAAATTACCACCAGAAAAACAGCTGTATCTATTTTGACTCTGCAGTCTAAAATATATAAAGTGCTATATAGAAAAATTTTTTTTAAAAGTGGAACAAAAATTTCTGTCTTCTCCCACAACACTGGCTCCTATAATCTTCATGATTTGCTTAAACTCTAGCAAAGGTATGGCTGTTTGTCTTTCACATTTGCCTAAGCTGTCCCCTTAGGTGACTATGAAGTCACAAAATATGGTGAAAAGTCTATTGCTCTATATCTCTTCCCTTTACAACACAAAGTATCATTAATGTAAACTATTACAAATTGCAATCTTTTAACACTATTGAAGATGCATTTCTCAGGTATTTACCAGTTCTACAGCAATAAATCAAAACTAGAATATCAGTTACTTCCATAAAATATTAATGTTGCATCTTATGGGGAGATAAGGATGCCAAAGAACAATTGTGAAAGGCTATTTTATCCTGTTTCTTTGAGTTTTATTGTTTTCATAATTACATCAAACTAGTAAAAACAATTTATAAATTAGCAAGTGTTGATCATAATTTTCACAGTAAAATAGCTGCCTTATACAACCAAATTTAATGAAAGAACTTGAGGAGAAATCAGCAGCATACACGATAGTTCATAAATGAGAAAAATATTCATCTAGAAGAAAGAATAGCTCCATGTTAGAGCAATTTGGTGCCAAAACACAAATAAATGTTACTTCCTTTTTCTGCAGCATATAGAAAAAGGAGGGGGCTTACTCTTCTTTCCCATTAGGATACAAAGAATCTAGTTTCTCAAGTATTCTATTTATAATAGCTCACTTCAATGAGTCATTTCAGAAAATACTAGACAAAAACAGAGAAAGTTGAAAAGAAAAATGACTTTGCCATCTCAATTTTGAAAATGTTAATGATCTGCTTATACTCTATGTATTTACTTCTCAGATAAAGCCACCGGTTTAAGGGCACTAGGAAAATTTTAAAGCTTGTAAAAAAGACTATTTTTTCCAAGATGGTTTTTAGTATAACAGACAATATGAAAATAAAGTGTGTTTACAAATGCAGGCTTAAATCCCTTTGGTCATGGAGGAGCATATGATTTGACTCTAGATGACTCAGTGGTAGTTTGAACTTGTAGACCTGGGCACGTGTAACCTTGCAAGCGCCCCTTGAAACAATACCAAGTTTTTCAAGGAAACAATGGAGCAGTGTAGAAAGTAAGATCAGCAAAATACTCATGTGCTGCTACAAGAAATACAAATTAATATGACATGAAAACAGAGTTTAAGATTCAACTAAACAAGTATTGCGAGATCATCTGTATATACAATAAGAACTATGCTTACTTCTAAGTATATAGAGATATATTACATTTTCTTCTAATTTCAAGTTCACAGCTGATAGGAGTGACAAACATGTCAATGGAATGGATTGCAACATGTTGTGACACTGTTATAAGTGCAAAAGTAGAAGTATATATCCAAGGTACAGAGATAGTGTGAAAGAGAGAACATTGACTCTTCTAGGGCAAAGATTATCCCAGGGGAGATAAAGTCTTTCTTGGTGAATGATTTAAAAAATTAGTTTCTAAAAATGTTATTGTATTTGGGAAGGAAATACGGGCTAGTGAACAGAAAGAGTAAGTATTGTAGCAAACACTATGGTTTGCCTGGGGAAATATAATACCACTGGCATTGTTGTAGTGCAAGTTGAGAGAGAGGAAATGGCAGGAGATGAAGAAGAAGAAATTGAATATGATCAGCACATGAATTTATGTGTATGATATGTAAAAGCTTGGGACTTTACCTCTTAAATGAAAGGGAAGCAATAGAGACTTAAAGAGAGACAATTTATAATTAGAACTGCAGTTCATAAAATTACTTTGGAGGTGTGGTAGGGAAGGGCATAAAGTGCTGAGACTAAAGCAAGGAGAGGAAGTAAGCAGCTATTGCAACATTCCAGTAGATATATAGAGAAAGGTTCTATCAGGTAACACTACAGATAAAAAGAGAAAAAGACAGACAATGGAAATACAGTAACTTGGAAGAAAAAAAGAACAGGAATTAGCTTACACAGAAGTATGTAAAAAAAAGGAAGATGTAAAGGATCAACTTCAGGCTTCAGAATTTGAAGTGTGGTAGGTGATGCTACCAATGAAAATACACATTGTATCAATGGAACACAAGAGGATAGTCTGGACTTGGTAGGATTTAATAAGTTTATATTGGAGCATATTGAGTTTTAGGTTAGTGGGGGCATCAAAATGCCAATACCTAGTGGTCATTTAAGTAAGAAGTCCAGGGTCCTCAAGGATATCAAAGTAAACAACATGTTGGTGGTGCATAAGACATTACTAGCCAATCACTTCATCATCATATGTTTCTAGAGGTAAAATCATAAAGCAAAGTAAAGATAGTGGTTACTTCTAGGATAAAAGGAGGGGTGCAATGTCAGGAAAGGGCACCAACATGTGCTTCTGAGTTTCTGACATTGTTCCATTTCTTGGCTCATGTTACAGATTACACAGGTGTTTTCTTTATAGATGTTTGTTGCACTGTATATTTATGTTGATGCATTTTTCAGCTTGTGCATCATATTTGTCATGAAGAAAAGTTTTAAAGATAAAGTTAGAATTATACTATTTCCTGGTGACTCATGGGTTGGTGGCCCTTACATTACAGGAGTTTAATGGACAGATTTCATCCTGAGACATGTACATCTATATATTGATGTTAATTCGCCGGTACAAGTTTTTATATATAATCTCTAATGGTGTAAAAATAATTTTGTTTGGTGTGTAAAGACTAATCTAGAATCTAGAAAATACTATGACGCATATAATATTTGAAGAAAGACATTTCATTAATGTATTAATTAATAGGCTTAGTGGAAAAGCAATCCAATAAAAGTATTATTCAAAAAAACAAAACAAAAAAACAAAAAAATATTATTCAATGCCTAGATATGTAAACATGATGATAGATAGATAGATAGATAGATAGATAGATAGATAGATAGATAATAGATAAAAGGTGAACCTATATTTAACTGGTGATTCTTCTCAAATGTAGGTTGAATTCAACTAAGTCTCTAAAGATTAAGTCCTAGTAATGCTAACAAGCCAAACTCAGTGATCTCAGAAGCAAAAAATAATTAATGACAGGCTAGTTACTACCAGACTGTTTTTATTGATGTGAAGAAAATCTAAACCTAAGACAGAGTTTCTGAGTTTACAGTAAATTATAAAAGTGTGTGATTTAAGTCATGGCAGAAGGAGATGGTGGATTATGTAAGTACAAGGGAAGGTGCTATTCTGTCATATAATTTCACCATTAAAAAAAAAACCAGCATTAAACAGTCATTGAAGGGGCTGCTTTTGGGAAGAGAATTTGACATTGAGTAAGATGGTTCTCTTAGTCAGAGGGATTTAGCACTAAGCCATCAACAGCCAAATTTCCCAGCAACTGAGAGGAGCCTTCCAGGGTCCACTACAATCAATGAAACCTGATTTCAGATTCAAAAATAAACACTTGAATAAACAAAGCAGATCAATGCATGACATTTTAAATATATTCTTAAGGTCAACATGGTAATACATATTTTTCTATATTTCAGGAGTTGCTTTGCTAATGTCCTGAATTCTAAAGCTCTTTTTAGAGTATTACATTTTCTATGGTTTCAGGTATTATCAGTTTGTTACTATTTTCCAATTACATTTGTAAGGCCCAAGCTCTTTCTTTTTCTTATTAAAGTGGCATAAATACCATTAAATTGATGAAACTGCAAAGTCCAAAAATGAGGGTGATTCTTTTGTCCTCTGTAATAACCTCCCTTATGCTGGATTTCTGATTTGTTGGCCTTTATTGACAGAAGAAAACACATTTTGTGAGCATGTCAGCCAAAGATAGCATTTATAGCTTCTAAATAATTAGGTATTGATTAATTTCACCAGGAATATATGGGCCATTTCTTCAAGCTTGCCCATTCTTAAAGATCATATAATTTCAACTAGAGAAATCACAAAACAGAGCCTCAATTCTTAATAGCCAGCTCCTATTACCTATCTTCCATAATTGCAAGTGTGAGCTGAAATTGCCCCAAGGAGCACATGGATGATAGTTTCAGTTTCATTAAACTTCTTAGATCTTCATTCTTATATAGGTAAAGTTAGAAGAAACAGGTTGGCAGCTTCTTCCTGAAAACTTTTTTTATATAGTTAGAAATGAATATATGCACTGAGAAAGGTATAACATCTAAGTAAGATATGATAGGCTATACACCACTAGGAAAAAATAACAACAGACCCCAAATACTGGTACTCTCAAATGCGAGAGGTAAATATTTTTTAGCAGACATTCATAAGGTCAGTGCCATGGTTGGGAGTTGATGGTTACACCCCTGCTTGAGTAATATCCTTTTCATCACTATGGTGGGTATTAGAGAGGAAATTATACTTTATTCTATCTTTTGGCTATTTCTACCTTTAGATATATTAAAAACCATCAATAATAACACTTTGATGATATATAGACATAGACATATACAGAATAACAGATGTAAATCTACAGATACACAAAAAATGACCAAGACAAGATATAGATCTAATGGCTTCCTGCTAAAAAACAACCACAAATTTCTATACATCAGATAATGTTTGGCATGTTAGTGGTTAAAATTTTGGCTGAATCTTCAAAGATTTCTGTACTCTGAAAAGATTAATATAGAGCTGCTATCTCTCCACTGCAAAACAAAACAAAACAAACAAGAAAAAGGAAACACTCCCCTAAATTTATCTAGGCAGCAATCAGTTAAAAAGATGATTCTAGGGGCTTCCTAGATGGAGCAGTGGTTAAGAATCTGCCTGCCAATGCAGGGGACATGGGTTCGATCCCTGCTCCAGGAAGATCCCACATGCTGCGGAGCGACTAAGCCCGTGCGCCACAACTATTGAGCCTGTGCTTCAGAGTCCATGAGCCACAACTATTGAGCCCTTGTGCTGCAACTACTGAAGCCTACGCACCTAGAGCCCGTGCTCCGCAACAAGAGAAGCCACGGCAATGAGGAGCCCGTGCACCACAACGAAGAGTAGCCCCCACTCACCGCAACTAAAAGAAAGCCCGCACACAGCAATGAAGACCCAACACAGCCAATAAAATAAATAAATAAAATAAATAAATTAAAAAAAAAAAGATTCTAATATCCCAACTCAAGAAATTGTTTTTGTTGTTTTTAACACAGATAATCATGTTAGTAAAAAGGTCAAGCAGTTTTGAGGTATATAAAGTTAACAATCATTCCTTCCCCATTTCCAATTCTTAAAATGGCCAATGGGACATATCTTTCCATCTGTTTCTGTATGCTAATATAAAAATGACAGATATCTCTCTCTCTCTGTAGGTATAGTATATAAGCTTATATAGAGATGTGCATACATACATATGCATATATTGCTCTTCTCTTAGAAAAGTATAATCATATAAGTTTGTGTACACACACACACACACACACACACACACAAACTGGAGTAAGGGGGCTTGGGAAGTTATTGTTTTGATGTGCCTGAGTCAGGTTTAATTCTCATGGCACAAAATTGTACCAGCCAGTGTATTGTCTTATTTTATATTACCCCAGAACCTTAAGATATGTGGCTTCTGGAGGTGCAAGGAACCAAAAAAGTCTTGGTGAACCTTAACTGCATTCTACATTACAAGAGTAATTTCTAATATAAAAGATAGAACTTTGGTGTACTTGAACCCATCAAAGTACCAATGTTTTCTTCTTGTTTATGCACAGCAGAACTTCTACATGTATGTTATTCATTTATACATAGGTACATCCTTGACTGAGGAATTAACATAGAAGAAATTACTAAGATGGACATACATTCTTTCCTTTATAATGATCCAATGGCCAGTATCAAAGTTGCTGGTCAGATAAATTGTAAAGAAGTATATCAGTTGAGGCTGCTGGCCCCAATGGTGAGTGAGTGTGATTCTAGAAAGGCAACCTCTCCAGACTGACACAGCCCTGTGCCAAGGTCCATGACTTGGTGAGTAAAACACAGGCTCAGTTTCAATCCCTTGGCTAGGTACAACATAGCCTACCCCAATGTGCACATCAACACTGATCAGATTGATTCGCTGGGAGGGATAATCAGGAGGACAGCATATCTGGAGTATTATTTGCCTTCTACATCTCCAAATGGGTAAATTACTAAGAGGAGCCTATCTGCTCTCCTAAACTAAAGTTAATATAGTCAGAAACTGCCTAAGGTTGTTTCCTTCCTTCCTCAATTTTCCCTTTTTTTTTTCCTTTTTGGAAGGGGGGTTTTGCTTATTCTATTTGCCTTTATCTCTAATTAAAATTTTCACATTTTTCATGTATGAATGTTTTGTATATAGTAAAATGACTTGTTTTATCTGTATTACCTAATTTCAATTTATTATTTAATGTTTTAATAACTCTATGTATAGGTGTGAGTGTTTGAATTCAGTATTATTCGCTGTACAATATAGAAAAATAATGAAATGTTAAGCTTCGGTTCAGAATTAAATATGCTTTGATAAATACAGCATGTATTATAC
Source organism: Hippopotamus amphibius kiboko (assembly GCF_030028045.1). Lineage (NCBI taxonomy): Eukaryota > Metazoa > Chordata > Mammalia > Artiodactyla > Hippopotamidae > Hippopotamus > Hippopotamus amphibius. The sequence goes on from NC_080193.1 coordinate 110,731,490, forward strand.
CACGCGATGTGTGGTACAATAAGTTAAGGTATTGTTCGTGAATCATTTTATATTTCACATTACCTAAACATCTTCAAAGTCAAAACTTGGAGTATTCTTCATATTTTCCCTGCATTAAGCTTGCCTTTTAAAATTCGCCTTATATTTCATAGTTACGAATTAAACAAGGGACCATTTCAATTTCTTTTGAAAAATTTATTGTGAGTTTGGAAATGCCTCTTTCTAATATTCTGTTGCATTCTATGAGAGCGATAGAAATGTAGTAAGGTACAAATGTGGAACATAAATGAAAATAATAAGTTACAGATATACTATAAGGTATCTGTTCACACACATTAAAGGTGACATTGAACAGAGCCATATGATTCCTGACACTAGATCATACTCTTTTCAGTTTTCATAGCGCTGTGTATTCAGTCAAACAATGTGAAATGATACTTTCCTGATGTATTTGTACTTATGTTTTATCCTAGTTAAACTGCTATAAGTATAGGGGGTCTAGGTGCATTTGTAGCATTGTCAGCAACTGAGAAATTTCTATGACTAAATTCATTAAAACATACAGAATAAATTTGGTTTAAGAGTGAATTTATTGGACTTTGCTGGTAACACAGTGGTTAAGAATCTGCCTGTCAATGCAGGGGTCACAGGTTCGATCCCTGGTCCGGGAAGATCCCACACATGCTGCAGAGCAACTAAACCCATGAACACAACTACTGAGCCTGTGCTCTAGAGCCCATGAGCCACAACTATTGAGCCCACATGCCACAACTACTGAAGCTTGCACACCTAGAGCCAGTGCCCGATAACAAGAGAAGCCACCGCAATGAGAAGGCTGCGCACTGCAACAAACAGTAGCCCCCACTCACTGCAACAGGAGAAAGCTCATGCACAGCAATGAAGACCCAACGCAGCCAATAAATAAATAAATAAATAAATTTATTATTTAAAAAGTGAATTAATTGAATTTACTTTTCTAGTTTTATTGCCTTCTTGAGATTAATTTCAGTACAGAGATAATTAGGTCAAAATTCCCACTAATTGTTAAATTTCCTTTGTTCTCTGTGATTAACTGCTTTAATTGAAATTTCACAAATAATTACCAATATGTGAATATTCTCTATTGTGCTAACATATACTATATTTGTATTTTTAAAAGAATATATTTTCTTCATGAATCACTAGTATTTTACCCTATTGTGTTAGCATGGAATTGTTTAAAACTCAACAAGGAGGGATTGTAAACAAAGAATAAGAACATGACAAGGCTCAAGAGCTAAACCCAGAAAAAAGGTGAGAACACAGATGGGCTAGGTAGCAAACCACCATCAAAACTGTACATGACTGCAACCACTGGACATCTTCGCAGCCATCAGACAGACCACCACACTAGATAGTCACTACCACTACCATGTCATTATCCTCTCTTTGCCTACATTTTTGTATCACTTGCTCAAGAGCAAAAGTCTTAGATGCGAACGTGTGATTGCCTGAACATAGGCAGAGTGATTTTGTTTTGATATCTAGCTTGTAGTAAAAGAGGAGACATTTTCCCTTTTGTTTTCATATGTTGGGAATAAATAACACCTTCCTCCTCAGCTTGATTTCAGAACCAATAAGAATATAGAGAAAGTTTTGAAACAGATGGAGATTAAATATTGTAACCATGATTTAACTGCGTGGCAACAATGGAATTTTAAATGCTTCCCTCTAGGAAACAACTGCCCACCTATGAAAGATCAGAGCCACCTGTTACCACATGACAGAGATTGGAAAACGTGTGCTCTTTTCTCAGTTAAAGTTTTTGCATGTCATTTAATAAAACATCCTTAGTAGAATCTACCTAATTACTTGGCCATTTATTCAAATCTTTTTTTGGAACTTTTCTGCGTGAATTATAATTGGCATTCTATTACTAAGAAAGAGTATCTCCACATACACACATGGTCCTGCTGAATTCAGGACCAAACATGATTCCTTCAAATTGTCTAGCTGAATTTTTCACTTTTCTTACATGTACTTCATGTATTTATTTAACAAACCTTATACAATGCTTATTATGTGTCAGACATAATATGTAAATACATTCCAACGTTAACTAATTTCTCCCTTAAAACAACCCTATTAGGTAGATTCTATTATTATTATTATTATTTTCATTTCCAGTTGAATTTGAGGAACAGAGGGTTAAGTGATATGGCACAAGGGCAGAATTCAAAAGGGTGATCTAGGCCTCGAGTCCAAATTCCTAAACACTCTGCTCTGCTGCCTAAAATTTTATTAATTTTAATAAAGAAGATAAGTGTATTATCTGCATTTACCACTTTCCTATTCATACACAAAGTCATGTTCTGTTTCAGAAAGAACTTTAACTTTCTTAGTTAAAATGCACCTAGAGTCTTAAACCATATTTTTTCTTTTCTTTAGTGTAATGAGTTAGCCACAAATTTGGATTTAAATTCATTTGGCTGCCAGACTAACAATGACCCTTATCTGGGCATTTCTAATTCTTATTCCTCTTGCCCCTTGGCCATGGCCAATCGATCCATGCAGAGAAAACTGACCAAACCTGGATCAATGGGATTATCTACTTTGGGAATTTGAAAATTGAAAAGGAGATGCACAGAGAGAGAAGTGTTTGTTGGAGGTGAATTATTTCACAAGAGAAACACAGACAGAATGTTCATTAGCTCCCTGAGTTTCCCTGAATACTCTTTCCTTAATCCTATTTCATTCCACATTTAACGAATTAGGGCTGTTACAATAAGTAAAAAATGCTCTAAATCTCAATTACTACCAAATTAGAAAATAAAACGCATTACTTTCTTAGAGAAACTACAGAGATTAATGCTAGCATCAAACACTTAACACACGCAAGTATGATATCTTTCATTATGTTCAATTTTCCATCTTAACAAATAACAAAGACATCCAGATATGAGAAATGCTTACTTAAATTTAATCAAGTGAAGAACCTGATAGGGATTCTCTGTGCCAGCTGTAGTCTTCTTGCTGGAGTCCTAATATCTGCAATGCACTTTATCTCCCAAAGGCATTTTTCTACCATCTGATACATAAGACCTACCAGAAGCAGTTGCTTTTGCCTGGTAAAAACAACAATACCCTTGCCATCCTGTTTTGGGGATAGCTCACTCTCTATCTCCATACCACATGGGCCCTGATTGCCTCACTGTTACAAAGGACATCATAGTAATCTAACAAAATGATGATCTTTTAACTCAGAACACCTGGAAGGAAGACAGTAGTAATTACCTTTACATGCCTTAATAAGAGATGTGTGACAGAAGATGGAACAAAATAAAATTCACTGAGGTGTGTACTATTCTAGGATCACAAATATGACCCAATAATATTAGACTTTTTGCTGCACACTGCATACCCTACTATTGAGAAGGAAAACTATCAGATGGGCCACTTTGAATTGGGAAAGCACACTTTCTATACTTGAATAATTATTCTATTTAGCAGGTTACTGCAAAGCTGCAATACTGTAGTGAGACATGGAATAAGAGAAGAGTCCCCAGCTGGTTCAGTTCATGGCACAAGTCCCTCTGACAATGGCCATTATGAGCAGGAGAAGTCAATGAAATTTGAAATTTCTGCAGCCGATATGAGTACTATATGGAAGCAAATTTCAGTAGTATAAGAGGCCTTTGCATTTCTGATATAGAGTTAGTAGACATTTCAACCCAGCAAGCAACTATTCTCCCTTCGAGAAATTGGTATCAGTGGACTACCAGGCTCTAGTGAAGATAAAATGACAAAGCGTGAGCTACCAAGTGACCCTACAACCTGTTTCACCTCCATAACCAGTCCATCTCATCCATCTAAATCATACCATATTTTCTCAATGGCCCAACCTCTAGTGTTAGCATTGAATTTTGCTTTCAACCTGATCAAGTCTTGAAAGCACAGATGTGTTGTATGAACAATTTGCTCACACAAGCAGTGCCCCTGCTCTTGCCAAATTGCTGATCTTACTTAAACCCATAGCTATGGGCTCAAAGAGAATTTTCTATGATCACTTGATAGCTATGGGCTCAAAGAGAATTCTCTGTGATCATCTGCCAAAAGATCTGTTTAACAAGCACTGTGTCTTTACCACCTAAAGAGTACCTGACACACAGTGGGTTCTCAATATATATTTGTTGAATGAATCAGTATGCTAACAAATTTCAATTTCATAATTTGAATAGTCCCTTCAAGTAACCTGTCTCCTATGGTAATTTCTCCAGAGTTTTTGTTCCCTCTCCTCGATACTTTTTTTTTTAATGAATTCTGGCCCTCTCTCTTCTACCTCTGCCCTCCTCTTCTTCCCACAGTCCCCAAGCTCAGAAAGAGCAGGCTTGGGGCTTTTTACATTTTTCTATATGTATTTTTTTCTTTTGGACTCCAGGGTTATGACAAAATAATGCTGGTGTACAGGGGTATAAGGAGAGAAAAACCAATTTATGGGTAAGGAAATAAAAATTGGAGGTATGGAACTGTCCTTACGGAACTGTCCACAATATCCTTTTATCCTCTGAATATTAGAAACAACATACAGTGGTTGAGTCTACTTTCATTCTTAGATAATTATGAGGTGGTAAGAACAAATAAAGAGGTTCTGTAGACTAGACTATAGTATACTCAGGTAGTGGATTATTGAATCATTTACAGTATGAGGTGAACTTCACTGGCCTTTTTCAATCAGAATTAAGAGTGTTGCCACAGTGGATAATGTTGAGGGCACAGGGATATCATTAGGATAAGTTTTACTGCTATTTTATCAGTCATCCAACCATGAAATCTCTACTCACTATCTTTAAACTATTTACAAATGTCAATCTTGCTGTCTAAGGAATGGCTTGTTATGAAGTATTCACTATAACAGTCACATTTAACTGCCAATGACAGTAAAATGAAAGCCTGCCTTAATTACTGTCTTGTCTCATTTCTCATTTGCCATGCCTCTTTCTAGGAAGGTAAATTGTACAGAGTCTCTAATCTCAAAAGAGTATATGAAATGTAAGGTGATTACTGAGAATTTAGAGAAATACCCAAATATTTTGAAATCAATAATATGGGTTAGAGTTAGAAAATTGGGGAGTATAGATTTAGTGAGGTCATACTGGGAAGTACTGATTGTTAATTTGATACAAATAACATTGGATAATCTTTATTGATATTCAAAGAAAAACAATTTAAAGAAAAATTAAAGCATAAAAGAAATTCAAATTCCTGAGGAAAAAGCATTTATCAAATAATTTGTTTAAATAGAAGGCATATAAAATAAATCAAATTTTATTTCTGGATGGCTACAAATATTAAGCCTCCATGAAAACATTATGAAAAACAGCAATATTATTAAACCATATACAATGGTTTCCATACACCTAAAAGACTAGATATATGGGAGAGAGGTAAATAACATTTAGTTACCCAGAGTTATTTCTTCAACCATTATGACATCAGCAATATGTGTTAGTTATATGGTCTAACCTCTGCGGGGAGCTCAAGAATAATTTCTTTTGTTCAAATTCATATTTTTATAGGACTCACAAGCTTTTGGAATGCTGATATGGGTCAATGCCAAGTATGTAAGTGGGTTTCCATGTAGAAGAGGTAGCTTTTAGTGGCAAGTTTAAGGGGATTATAATTAGAACAGCTCAATTATCTTGGCTCACCTGGAACTTTCTCCCTCATGGTATACACTGATCTTTTTGTCCTTTCACACAGATCTACCTATAAGATGGGCCTGGAGGCTTCCTCTCCCACCCAACCCTCCACCCACAGCTTTGCACAATCTAATAGGATCAGAAAGTGATCTAAATAAAATAAGAAATAAAGTGCTCACTCCTCCTTAATGAAACACTGCCCCATACCTTCGTGGGGTAGGTGCTTGACCTTTTTATCCTTTGTACCAGCAGAGTAGTAAGATTCTAAGAACTAAAATAAGTATATAAGCCTGTAATGAAGTCAAAATAGTTACTTGATCTATGCAAAAAGGGCCATGTAATTTATTTTGAGATGAAAAGATGAAATGATCCAGTCCCCTTTACAGGGAGAAGATATCACAGTAATTTAGAACTAGAGACTATCTAGTACTGAAGAATTTATCCCCTGTGATTCCATATCAATAAAAGTCAACACGTCGAAATTTGATGATTCAGAATCTTTGCCATAAGAACGAACTAACCATCCTTAGTTTGTAAAAATTGGCTTTTTCAACAAGTAATAAATGAAATATAACAACTTAAAATTGGTAATAGAACATGTGAGAAGATAAATATGTAACCTTAAGCCTTTGCAATCAGTAACTAATGACAGCCTCCCGAATACCACCTTCCCTTTTCCTGTAACTTCCCTTGTTGTCTATCTGGTGCCTACAAACCTCTGACTACCTTATGCCTGTAGGTTCTTATTTCTGGGCCCCAAATGTAAAAAAGCTATCAGGATCTACTGTCAACTAATTCCTAGTTTTTAAAATTTCTCATAAAATTAGTGCATTTCAGTTTATCCTGTTAAGTCTGAGGGTATTTCTTTCTTATAGTTTTTTGTTTTTTGTGTTCTTGTTTGTTTCTTTTCACTATTTTTGTTAAGAACTTTATTGAGATTCATGTAAAATGAACTCATTTCAAGTGTCCAATTAGATTTATTTTAGCATATTCAAAGAATTGTGTTTCCATCACTAGAATCAATTTTAGAACATTATCCCCCAAAGAAATCATTTACTACTTAGTCATCATCCTCCAATTCTCCCATTCCTCCTAGCTCTAGCAAACAACTAATATACTTTCCATCTCTATAGATTTGCCTACTCTGAACGTTTCATATATAAATAGAACTATTCAGTATGTGTACCTCTGTGACTAGATTCTTTCACTTGGCATGATGATTTCAAGGTTTACCATGTCATAGTATGTATCATTACTTCACCTCTTTTTATTGTTGAATAGTATTGTACTGTATGGCTATATCACATTTTATTTGCCCATTTATCAGTTGTTGGATTGAAGGTTGTTTCCACTTTTTTAAGAATGCTATTAACAATAATGATTCTATAAACATTAGTTTACAAATTCTTTGTGAATCGACATTTTCACTCTTTTGGAGGGGAATCAATGATAACTATGTTTAACTGTTTAGGGAAATGCCATATGGTTTTTCAAAGCAACTATACCATTTTACCTTACCAACATTATATGAGGGTTCCAATTTCTCTACATCCTTACCAACACTTAATAATTCTCTTTTTGATTATTGTCCTAGAGTGTGAAGTGGTATTTCATTTTGGTATTTATCACATCTGCCTGATGACTAATGATGTTGAGTATCTTTTCTGGTGCTTAATCATATACCTTCTTTGGAGAAATGTCTATTCATATTATTGGGTTTCTGACTATTTGGAGTTGTAATTGTTCTTCATTTATTGTCGATGCAAGTCCCTTATCAGGTATATGATTTTCAAAAATGTTCTCCAATTCTGTGCGTTGTCTAGTCACATTCTGATGGTACCTTTTCAACACAACAGTTATTATTTTTGATGATGTTCATCTTATCTATTTTTTTCTCTTATCACTCACTTGTGTTTTGGTATAATTGCTTACTATTTAATCTAAAAATAATATGTGATCAGGGTGAAATATTTGGAAATTATAGAAAATGTATTTTTTTTTAAATCCACTATTCTTAATTGGTATCAAGTAATTATATGTTGGGAAGGTTTTTTTCCTTTTTTTTTTAATGTGGTAAAATACATATAACAAAATTTACCATCTTAACCTATTTTATTTATTTATTTATTTAAATTAATTTTTATTGGAGTATAGTTGCTTTACAATGTTGTATTAGTTTCTACTGTACAGCAAAATGAATCAGCTCTGCATAAACATATATCCCTTCCCTTTTGGACTTCCTTCCCATTCAGGTCGCCACAGTGCATTAAGAAGAGTTCCCTGTGCTATACAGTTTGTTCTCATTAGTTATCTATTTCATACATAGTATCAATGGTGTATATGTGTCAATCCCAATCTCCCAATTCCTCCCACGCCCCCCCTTACCCCTTGGTATCGACACATTTGTTCTCTACATCTGTATCTCTGTTTTTGCTTTGCAGATAGGATCACCTATACCATCTAACTTTTTAGAAAGTTCAATTTTTATCAGCTTTAAAACTCACTGAATATAGAGAACACTATGGAGGGTTCCTTAAAAAACTAAAAATAGAGTTGCCATATAATCCAGCAATCCCACATTGGGGATTTTCTCCATATGTCTGGAGAAAACCATAATTCAAAAAGATACATGCACCTCAATGTTCATTGCAGCACTATATACAATAGCCAGGACATGGAAACAACCTAAATGTCCATCAACAGATGAATGGATAAAGAAGATATGGTACATATATACAATGGAATGTTACTCAGCCATAAAAAAAGAATGAAATAATACCATTTGCAGCAACATGGATGGACCTAGAGATTATCATACTAAGTGAAGTAAGTCAGACAGAGAAAAACAAATATGATATCACTTATATGTGAAATCTAAAAAAAATGATACAAATGAACTTATTTACAAAAAGAAATATACTCACAAATATAGAAAACAAACTTATGGTTACCAGAGGGGAAAGGTGGGGTGGGAAATGGAGGGAATATGGAATTTGGGACTAACAAATACACACTACTGTATATAAGATAAACAAGGACCTACTGTGTGGTACAGGGGACTATATTCAATATTTTGTAATTTCCTATAATAGAAAATAATGTGAAAATAGATATATATACACACATATGTATAAATGAATCACTTTGCTGTACAACTGAAACATTGTAAATCAAATATACTTCAATATAAAAATAAAAATTAAAAAAAACTTCAATGAGAAAAAACCTCACTATTTTTAACTTCACCAATTCAAAGGAAACCACTGTTAATATTTTCTTCTTTACTTTTTCCAATTGTTTTACATAGTTGATATTGTTGTATATATACTTTTTATTATGCCTATGTTTTCAATTAATGTTATAGTCAAAGTATTTTCCAGTCCTTAATTCTCTTTTAAGCCATACCTCTTACAATGTTCAATTGCATTCATTGACCATAGTTTAACTTAAACATTCCCCCAATGTGATACTGGACATTTAGAAGTTTTCATTGTTTTATTATTTCCACACCTTAAATTATTTTATCAATCAAGATTCTTCAAGGAGGAATTATATGTAATGAAGTTATAAACATGTTTAAAGCTCTTGATATATTAAATTGCCAAATTGCTTTCCAGTAAAGGTATACCAATTTACACTACTACTGGTAGTGATTGTCCCCTGTTAGTGCTTTCTCTTTATAGTTACCTACTGTAAGTCTTAGTAGATGAAAGGGTTTTGTATTCAACATGTATATTTAAGTTTCTCAACTTGTATTACACACAGAGATTTTATAAAAATAAATATATTATTTCATAAAAGTAAATAATTGTGATTCCAAAAGTTGAGCTTGGGCTACTTGAAAGTCTATATATATTTCCTCTGTATTTTTAATATTAGATTCTACTTTTCAACTTCTTGAAGGAAGTTTTTTCCTTAATCTGCTAATTTCTGCTTTTTATGACAGTGTATCATGGTAAAAGGAATTTATTTCTTTGACAGAAAGAAAAAATTATGCTTTATTTTCTATAGTAGTTCTAATGCCCTCATTAACACTTTGTACAAAACAGTAATGACTTACTAAATTAAATGGAGAAAAATCCAGTGGAATATATTATTATACTACATTATAAAAGAAGTTGAATGAGTGACCTGGAGTTCCAAAATATGAGATCTACATTAAAAGACAAAATGACAAGATTGAAAGGCAAGATGTTCTATATAATATACTATCAAAAATGACTCCTAGAATTTGCTTCATTTCTTTATAACCCACTGACAAGAATGATGTATTACTTATTATTTTAAAAGATTCCTCAATAAACCAGAAAAGTGATTAACAGCTCTTTTGACCCTGGACTCAGAAATAATTATGATTATATGCACTATTTAGCTTGAAAAGAATCAGGCACTGTTTATGGTCTGTTACTTCTACTATGATATTTGATAATCTATACATACAAGTCAGTGAAGGTCACTGAACCTTAGAATGCTTCAAATGGACTTAGTCTTAATGAATAATCAAGTATGTGTGCTACTTTTATCCACCTAATATCCACCTAAGTATGAATTCCTGAAAGATGAACACATTGATTTTATCTGCCATTGATAAAGCTGAAAAGAATTCAGTCATTTTGGACTTACAAATATATTTTATTGAGTAGAATATTACAATAGAAAATATGTAGATATTCCACACTATAGATTTTTGCCATCAAATGAAGCTAGAATCTTATTTTATAATTAACTATCATTTGTTCTGTTATGTTGTTTTGGGCAAGCAATATGCCATGGTTGTAAAAATAATAGAAAATATTCTATGGTTCCCATAGCATTAAAGTGGATGTGAAAAAATGTGAAAACCATTTTGAAATATAGAAGCATATGCTATCACAAGAACTTGCAAATGCTGTATAATATTACAGATATATTAAGTCCTTAAATAATATTTTTATATTTTCAACCCACAATTATCTCTATTCCTATGAAATCTGTTTCTCTGTTATTTTCTGTAATTCATCCAGTTCCTCACTGTCAACAAAAGTGTGAAGGTTTAAAACTGCATCTCCAGATTCTGAGGTTACTACAGGATTTTACACTATGTTTATTACACTTTAGTATACTAGATCTTTATTTCATTTCTAATATAGGCAGAAATCATGGTAAATTTTACTTTGTGGATACTTTTAATTGATATTGGTGAAAAGAGGTGCTGATGAGGATGTTAAGCCCATCTTTTAAATATCAGAAACAAATGAAACAGCCATGTGCATGACCATCATTGGCACATCTGGGCTCAAGCAATTGTGTTTTATTCTCCAAATGATCAGAATGAAGCAAAAAAAAAAAATACTACACATCAGGATATTTAAACTTAAGCATCAAAATTCTCTCCTGTTGATCTAGTTTATTTTCATTTAGTAGTACATCAATAATGAGTTGGATCACTTCCCAATCCTTAGTTGCCAAATAGGGGAATAATTTAATCAATAGATTGTGGATGAGAAAACTGGCCTTAAGATAAAAGAGAGAATGTACTGTGACCTCCATTTGGTGACAATAAATGGTCAATGAGGAGGCTCTTGACCACCACTGTGATCCGTGTGCACTGTTTAAAGCCATATGAAGTCATAGTGTGACAGGTTAGCCAGATAGATAGCTTTTTGTTCTATATACTCTCCCCATTCTCTGGCAGAATACTAGTTATGATCAGGGATTAAGAGAGTGGGTAAAGAGCACTGGTTTGGCAGTCAGATTTCCTAATTTGAATTCTTACTTTACTACTTCTTAAGGCTCTGACTTGGGGAAAGTTATTTAACTTGTCACTACTCCAGCTTTTTTATTTTTAAAAATGAGAAAAATCATAATAATATTTTATAGGCAGAGGATTAGGTTAGTTATACAGGTAAAATGTATGTGCCTGGCATATAATAAGCTCTCATACACTTTAGTCATTTTTGAAATATGAGATATTTGTGGGCTTGCTGTTTTATTGCAATCACATTGAGAATGTCAGATATAATATAAAATTAAAGATAAGCTTATTAGTAAAACTGATGATTTTCTTAACAAATGACAAGCTTAATGAGAAAAAATATTGGATCAATTAAGAGCCTTTATAACTGAGAATTCTGACATGTACATGAAACACTGATCTTTTCAAGGTAAGGCTTTCTAAGTAATAAGGCTTATATTGATGAACTCCCAAGTTATTGATACTATTTATGCAACTTTTGCAAGAAAAATGAAATAAGATTTATGTCTCTATTTTGAGGCTAGGTAGAGAATGGAAAGGTAAAAAACTTGATATTTGTGATATTTCACTAAAGAAGAATTGCAGTTGGAAGATTTGGTTTTGGTTATGGCAAAAGCAAAAAATTAAGACAAAGTAAACATATATGAGTGTCAACTCTCAAATTAGAGGTTAAAACTACCTTACATATGCAGTGCTTAGGTATAGCAGGAATTTTGAAATTAACCAAAAACTGTCTTTTTATATCATTAGAAAATAAAATAACAACAAATTGCATTGAAAATCAATAAAACTATAAAATATTTAAAAATAGAAGCAAATATTGTTCTTTCTCTATCTCTCTTTCAGTTTCTTTTTAAACTCAAAATATATTACAAATTCCACATACTCCAGGAAAAAAAAAACCCAAAAACTAATATAGTCATTTGAAGTAAAGATTTAAGGTGACTATCTTATGTAGTTAAATCAAAATAAATCAATAAACAATTATTTTTATACAACCTCATCCTCCTTTGAAGACCACAATTAATCCTGAATTAATTTTCTCATACTATTGTTATAAGTAACAACATTATTGGTTTTTATATCCCAAATCCTATTTTTTTTAAAAAAATAAAAGGCAGGGGGAAATATATTATCTACAAATCAATATTAAGGAAAAAAATTAAAGCTATATTTTATTTATACAACCAAATAACAAGATTGACTATTCCTTGTTAGAGTACAAACAAATCTTCTATAAAGAGTAACACAAAAATAGTAAATCTTGCTTCTTTGCATTCTTTCACCCATAACTACTTTTATTATATGTTTAATCACTAGCTTTCATTACTAAAAACTGTGTATGTGTACTATGAAGTCTAAATGCAAAGGGACTATTATCCTACAACGGCTTCTGGTCAATACATACATTTTCCTAAGATTTCGCTACTGCATAATATTCATCCTTCTGTCAACCCGTAAAAATACACGAGGTCCCAGACTCTCTAAACTCATTTCTTTTTATGACTTTGTATTGACTTATTTCAACTATTAGTTTTCTGCTGCTAGATCTCAATTGCAAGCTCCAGGTCTCTATCTTCAGTCTAGTGAGAGAGCTACATCTCATTAGAAGGCTTTACTGTAAGTTCAAGTTGCATATGTTCAAAATGAAGTTCAAGTTCTTCCTTTTGGTGTAACATTGACCATTATTGAGACCACATGGAAGTCAAATTCCTTACCATATATACAGTACAGTTCACAGTACTTTCCTACTTCTATAGAAATATTTAAGGAATTTACTTTTAAAAAATAAAAGTATTTCTTTTTAAACTTCAGGATTTCTTTCTTTCTTTCCTTCTTCTTTTTTTTCCCCAAAGTTTAATTTCTTGCTTCTGATCATTTGCTACTTCCAATTCACGGGCCTTCATTTTCATCTGAACTGTGTGAGCTTCAGTCAATAGATGAGGAAGGTAAAATAAGAAAGACTGGAGTAAATACTGTAAGTAGTCCAGGCAGTTAATGCATAGACTTAAGTTTTTAACTACAGGAGTAAGAAGCCATGGTTATTTTGAGTGTTGAAAAAGAGATTCATAGTATAGATACAAATTCTACACTATGGGAGGAAGAGCACAGAGGAGAATAAGAACTATCATGGAAAGTTCCAAATAGAACCTAAGCTGTATGAAGTATAAGTTCAAGAGATAGTGTTGTCAGAATTGATGTTCATTTATTATACAATTGCCAAAGATTTAGAAAAGCTGACAATGGAATTGAAATGCTTGAATAAGGTGCAGGGGACAAGACCATTGGGAAATTAAAGACCATGAACAAAAATCTGGTCTCTCTCTTGTGGAAAGACTCAGTATTATCTGGTGAGTTCTGAAAGCCCTGGGAGAAACAGGTGGAAGGATATATGACATAAACCCTAAATAAATTAAGAATAAGGCCCAATTATTGGGGAATTTGAGCACAAGGCTGAAGTTGAACATTATAAATCAAAGCAAAATTGCAGTTATTAAAAAAAAAAACAACTAACAAATTTAGAGCAAGCCTAACAATAGTGATTATAATTCTTATTTATTAACTATCTTGAGTCAAGAAGTATACATATAAAATTTCTGATATCATTGATCCTATTTTGCTAAGGCAAAAAGAAAGCCAAAAATTACACATAACATAAGCACTGGGCCTGAAATTCAAACCTAGACTTTCTTGGGAGAAAGAAAGAAAACTAAACCTTCACAGAAGAGTGTGCACAACAAATTAGGTACCATGCTTCCACAAGTTTACATTTACAATTATTATAGAATTCTGACAGTGGTTAAATATAGCTAAAACTTGGTTTATATTTAGCACCTTAATGCTGTATTACCTAATACAGCAGTCTTGTCCATTCCCTTACGCACATTATAACTCAAAGTAGATATTCAAAACTAAAGAATGCCACGCAAGCAAACATGTGTTAAATGTCACCATATTTTCTTTTTGCTAAATCACTTGAACTTCTCACCACAGTATCTTCCACAGCCTATCTAAAGTTAAGGTTAAGCCAATGGTCTGGAGTAGTATTGTGTAAAGTTGCTTTCATGGAATACTTGTATTTTCCATATAATCTAGAGAAAACAACTTACTTAGAATTCATTTTGCTGGTGTCAGCTCAAATGCTATTGAAATAAGGACATGCTTTTTATTTGTAAGAAAAAAATCGTTTAGCTAAAATTCAATTAATTTTAATTCATAATCACTATTCCCAGTTTGATTTGATCAATATAGAAAAAAGATAAATTATACAATAATTTTACTCAATAATTGATATATATTTCAAATGCCAACATTTTTGAACACTGTTTTCCCTTTATCTTTGAGAAGTGGGCATAGCAAGGTTATTCCTTCATCTGGTACATTTCTGTGCACTAGAGGAAGTGTCATTGAAAAAAAGTATTAAGGCAACACCCACATTGCCAGATCTTCACGACGTTTTGAGAAGTCAGCTTTGTCCTCAAACAAATTTGAAGAATGAGCTAATTTCACCACCTTGAAGGCTCACAATGTAAATTAATGTAGAGAGTAAATAGTCAGGTTCCTTCACTTAGAACGAACAATGAAATGAACATATATGTTACAGACTAATAATGTTTTAAACCTTATTTTTTAGTGCTAACAGAGCAAAGACAGAATTTCAAATTTTAACTCTTTAAACTGAATGTGTATTTTATTAGTCAAGTACTAATTAACACAGTTTCTCCATCATTTTCAGCTTATTTTGAGTTAGATACATATATAGATTATAGATAGATGGATAGATAGATGGTAGATAATAGAGATGGATAGAGAGATGGATAGATAGATAGATAGATAGATAGATAGATAGATAGATAGATGATAGATAGATAATCTGTGTTAGAAAATATACTACCACAAAAATTATTTGGTTAGCAATTTTGATTATTTTAATTAACTATATTTAGCATAAGGACCTGAACATCCTTATAACTAGTCTTATAATATTCACAACAATTTTTCATCATCATTTTTCTATACTCAATGAATCTTAATTGTGTTTTTATTTTATGTGTTGGGTGACTTCAATCAAGCTTACTTAAGCATACATATTTGCTGGCCTTTGATAAGGTAATGAATTTACTTGCCTGGAAATTTAATCTAACTTCACATTGCACTAATAAAAATGACACTGATCTGCTTAGATTAATGGCTGGCATTCAAAATGCTCTTGCACATCAGTGAAAAATGAATTTTACACAGGCGCTGTGGTCATGACACAACTTTGTTTTACCTGTGGATATTCAAGAACTAAACCTCTCAGCACCCAATTGTTTACCTTTTACCACTAAGTTTTATAAGTCAGGAACTAGCAGCGTTGCTTGATTTTTTTTAAAATGTATTTCATTTTTGCATAATCCAGGACAATATATATAATACTTCTCCTATATTAACAAGTAATAAAAGAGTAAAAAGTGTTAGGTTCCTTATTCATTTTAAAGGAAAACACTAATAATGAGAGGTGAGCAAGGGGAAAATCTCATGAATGTCCAAGGTAATTAGATAGTAGAAAGGATATGTAGTTGTCCCTTGAATAACACGGCAGTTAATTCAAGTATAATTTATAGTTGGTCCTACATATGCACGGTTCCTATGAATTTGTGGATTCAACCAACCACAAACCGTGTAGTACTGTAGTATTTACTGCTGAAAAATATCCCCATATAAGTGGGTTGTTCAAAGGTCACTGTATTTGAGGAAATATTTGGGCTATTTCTCTTTCCTTCCACCAGGAATTATGAGCTTTTAGACAGCAGGGACAAGTTTTTCTAAACTCCAATAGTATAATGAATTTATTTCAGATAGGGAATGCAGGAAACAGACTGAACTGCAAACTATGATGAAAAGTGAAATAAATTTTCTATTCATGGTAAAATTCACTATCATTAAATAACTATTCTCTCTGTAGGCTTTTCTCTAAAATTAAGGCATTCATTGAGTTCATATTAATTCTTAGTTATAACATCTGCATATTTACATATACTTTTCCATTTTTCTCCCTCTACCTATAGATGCAAGGTCTATCATTGACAAGTTAATGATTGACACAGTGAGAGGGAGAAGAAAATATACTTTTCCAACAAGGGACTGAATTTGGGGGTGGCAAATTGATCTTTCTAGTACTGTACTGAATCTGTTACTAATTGTGTGACTTTTCACAATTCATTGAAGATCTGTGGGCTTTAGAATTCTTATTTATAAAATGAAAATGAAAATATTTTCAGTGTTCACTGTTGAAGACAATGGGGAAGTATACTAAAATATTACATAACATTATACGATATAGAAGCACACAGGCAATATTTTTAACAATAATTTTTCTCAACCTTGCACTTTTTATACTAAAAATTATACACATTTCAAACATTTCTTCATAATCTGTAACAACAATTTTGCTTTGTATTTTTCATTGCATCCATGAGTGGATTCTTTAAAATGAAAAATAAATCCATATAGGAGAGGTTTTCAAGAAACTGTGCATAACCCATTCTTTTTTATCAACACATATATATTACTCCAGGATGAGATGTGAATTGCTCTTACATAGCAGGAAACTAAAGATATTTATATATTTATCATTATAAATTTAATGATTCAAATTTGCCATTCTTTTCACTTGGGGAAAAGAGAACGAGTCAGGTAGAGTGGAATTTATGTAGAACACAAGAATAGTTTTATGCATGTGAAATACAAGATTAATCTCTCTCAGAGACCTCAGAATTGAGTAAAGTTAAAATCTGAATGAAGAACATGTATAATTTGCTAATGCTCTTTGGTGAGAGAATAATCTAATCCTACTCAACTTTCACTTGATCAGGCATTTAAAAAGGAATAGATGAAATACTTCATTGAAAAATAGTCATACTTTGGACTTGGCTTTTGCAAAACAGCTTAAGAAAAGAATAAATCCTTTGTTCTTGAGGAGTGGATGTGTGGGGAGAATGAATTTATAAAGAACAGATGGAGGTTATCTAGAACTAAATCCTTGGGAAGATATGTTCTCACATTAACTAGAACTTTGAAATACTAACAAAAAATAATATTTAATTGAATTCTTCCAATATCCAATAGTGAAACAAAAATGTTCTGTTTAGTGAAACAAGTACTATTCAGAGAATTCCAAGATTCTTGGTGGACATATAAATATTTACTGATAAACAGAGAAAATCGATATATAACTATGGAAAACACAAGTTTGTTTTTTTTTTATAAGTCCAACTGCATGAATACTCACTATGCATACATTCAAAAATACAAATTGGACTTCTAATGGTCATTCAGTTTGTATAAAATTCTTACTCAGCCTAACAAGCATAGGTCAAGATTCTATAAACAAAAAATGAGATTATGGAAATTAAATTCCACTAATTTGGAGTGGTCAGTCAAAATTAAGGTTATGTATATATTTTATTTCTCTAAAATATTACACTTACCTCACCAAAAATTATAATTTTGGGAAGGAGAACGGGATCTATAGCCTTATATATTATCAAAACTCACTAAGTCATTGACTATTTAAAATAATTTCATTTCTTTGTTTTTTGAAAAAAATTGTTGCAATTTTTTTCCTTTGGAAGACTGTTTTTCTTGATCAACACAATATTTTCTATTTGAAACAGAAATTGCATATTTAATATTTTTCACAGTTAGCAAACATTTGGTCCTGTTCAAAACGTCTGTAAGACATGTGGTCCACACCAAAAAGTTCTTGAAATTTGGACCCATCCAAAACATCCATGAGCATATCTGATCCATGCCACATGGTTTTGGACAGGACCAAATTCAATAAAGGACCTTTTGGTGTGGACCAAATGTCTTATAGACATTTTAGACAGAATCAAATGTCCTGCAAATTATTTTATGATATGAAATTTTCTTTGCAGAATGGGAAAGAATAAATAAGAATGTTATATATCTTCACATATTTAGAGACAGAAATTTTTTTGGTATTTTATTAAAATCTTCTTAAAAACTGCTAACTTTTTAAAATTTGCATAATATTCACATGCTAAAAAATACATAAGGACAAGTAATCATATTTTATGTATTATAAAACCCAGATCCAATGTAGACGTTAAGTCCTAGGGGAAATCTAGACACTGCCTTGATGTCCCTTATCAAAGCTATGAAGTGGGGTAAGTACTGCAGTGATCTAAAAGATAAGGGGAAAGCTATCTATTATTCCAAAACAGTTCTGCTTTTGATGACTCATCTTTTTTACCCTACATATGGAAACAAACTCAATATGGGACTGTATTCAAATTTCTGGAATCTAAGGAATGTATTCTTTGATGAGTGTTCTTTTCTAAGTGCTTTTTTTTATTTTGCTATGATTCACTCTATTAAATGGCTTAAAGATTAAGAGCAGGGTTTTGAGAGTTAGAAATAGAAGCTCTCAAGTCTTGGACCTACTATGAGGAAGTTGTAACTCTGGGCAGTTCGCCTGTTTTTTCTGTGTCTACATATTCATGTCTGTAAAAAAAGGGTAGTACAGTCCTCCCTCAGTATCCTCAGGGGATTGGTTCCAGGACCTCCACGTATACCAAAATCCACAGGTGTTCAAGTCCCTTATATAAAATGGTGTAGTACAGTGGGTTCTCCATATCCACTGGTTCCATATCCCTGGGTTCTACCAATCAAAGTATGTAATTAGACATAAGTTGTAAAACTGTCATAAATATTAAATAAAATAAATATACAAAATGTTCAGGACATTTTTTTCTTTCTATAACTCATATTATTTTGAAACTAATATAGAGCTAACTATTATATCTTTTATTTCCTATTTTCCAAATTCTTCTACCTGGGAGATTTCCTCATTTTATTCTCTAAACTTTTTTGTTTTTAATTTAAATATTTTAATTCTAATTTTGAAGAGCACATGTGTATGTTTCAGATATTCTTTTCCAATAGCAACCTATTCTTATTCAGGAATCCAGTAAATTCTCTTATCTCTCAAAGACAGTAAAGATTTCATTTACCTATATAATCTTTCTTCCAAGATGATTTTCTTGTTGTTCATTTGATCTTTGTACTTTATATAAGAAAACTCCCGCAGACATATGATGACCCTTTACTGTCTGTTCATATTTTAAGGAAGGCACACTGAAAAGTGGGTTGAAAGTTCTGTGCCCAAGAGTATGAACTGACCACTATGGAGTTCAGCATGGGGTGACCTGGTTGAGCTCTGTCACTGGAGACACACCAATTTAAGTATCTTTTGGTATTTCTTCTTGGACTTTTCAGATTTCCCAGAGAAGCCTTTTCCACTCTCCTGCTGAAGGGTTTAAGTCAGGCTGCCAATATTCTATAAACCCAAAGCAGAAGAAGACAGGAACATCAATACTTAGAAGGTAAGTTCTCATTTAATTCCCCTGATTTTAGTATAGTATCCTTGTTTTCAATGATTCTTGGTTTGTCCTAGATTAGAGATCTATCTTTTATCTTTTTCTGCAATGGTTCGCCATTTTCCACAAATGCAAGTGAGTGGAAAGCCACCTGTGGTAAGCTATAAAATCTACACTTGAAAGGTTAATAGCAATGTCACCTACAAGAGATTGTTACACTTTCAGTTCAGAGAAAGTTTGAATATATAGATAAACATAACAGGTATCTATTTTTTTAAGCAAATCATATTAATAGTGACTGTGAGAGGCATTCTCATTAAAGTGAGATGACCAAGATACCTGCTATCATTTTTATGGTCAATATTATGGTGAGGTATTAGCCATTACAATAAAACATGAAAAATAATGTTGTCCATCAGAAAAAGATGTGGCTTAGGGGACTTCCTAGGTGGTGCAGTGGTTAAGAATCTGCCTGCCAAGGCAGGGGACATGGGTTTGAGCCCTGGTCTGGGAAGATTCCACATGCCCTGAAGCAACTAAGCCCCTGAGCCACAACTACTGAGCCCATGTGCTGCAACTACTGAAGCCCACATGCCTAGAACCTGTGCTCTGCAACAAGAGAATCCACCGGAATAAGGAGCCTATGCACCACAATGAAGAGTAGCCCCTGCTTGCCGCAACTAGAGAAAGCCCGTGTGCAGCAACAAAGACCCAATGCACCCAATAAATTAATTAATTAATTAATTTAAAAAAAAAAAGATGTGGCTTGGTCATGGAAACAGAAAAAAAAAAAAAAAGGAACCAAAAAGCAAATGAACTCAATTTATCTATAAGTACAGACAAAGGTAGAGAATCTTATCCTGTGCTGAAGAATTATTAAGACATACATGAGAGAAAGGCATTTGATTTCAATGAATGTAAAATCTATTTGGGAAACAAAATTTTGTTATATATAAATGAAATAGAGAATTTTTAAATAGAGTTCAGAGGATTTAGAGAAGTTTTCGTAGGATATTAAAGAGATAAGAGCTGAAAGGATATATAGCAGTTGGTTATATTACAGGCATAAAGGAAGGAATTTTACTTAAGAACATGAGCAAAAACAAAGATTCAGAAATAAAAATGAGCACAATGCTGGGGCCAGAAAGGTAACAGGAATTCTGCACTAAATAGAGTGTTGCAACTAAATAGTGGGATAAAGTTGCATATATTAGAGATATACAAATTAAGAAGCAGAGTAGATTAGCCTTCATATTAATGTAACTTTATTTGCCCTTCAGCATGAAAATGATGTAATGAAACTAATGTCTAGTCAATACTTGATCCATCAGCAATGTGAAGAACAAGTAAGGAAAAAATTAATATCAAAGTATTAAAGAGTGAGGTAAGGGAATACCTGGATAAAAAAAAAAGCATCTCTAGTTCTATATCATATCTCAGAGCCCATCATTCCAGTAGTCATTTTGCTACATATATGAAATTCAGTTTTAAAACTGAACTATTCTCTTCGGCACATATCTTACATCTACTTTTATCTGCCTTCTCATTCTCATTAACTGCCCCTTTCATTCATTACCTCAGGTTTATCTTCATCTCATAGCATAGATTTGGTGCCCTACTTAAAACTGTGAATTCAGCTCTCCTTGATATTTCTAGTTCCCCTCCCTAATAATGCTTTTCTTCTATCCATTTTGACTAGAATATGAATCCCACTGTCCCACTGCCACCCTTCTAAGAAGAACTTACGTTTCAAGCCTACCCTGGACATATGGAAATGTCCAAATTGAGGGATTTGGAAAAAAAGACACCAATTTCCTGGAGCCAAGTTAATACAGAAATCATTATAAAAGAGGGTTTATCTATTGAGTGTTCAAATATGAATTATGAAACACTCACCACAATTCTTAATGTTTGTGAGGAGGTGTAGAACAAAAGTCAATCTTAAAAAATAATTATGTCATAAAAAAGAAAACATTTATTCACTCAGGGAAAAATATCTGAAAATGAGGATATACAATTATATTGCAGAACATAACACTGTAAAATAAACTGACTTCAGTGAAAAAAAGACACAAAAGTTTAGAGCTTTTTAAAAAGCTTCTTAGGCAGTAAATCATAAATCTAGAATACAGATGCCAGATTCCAGATGGTTCATGTAAATGATTACGTGGAATATGCATGGTGTCTGAATTCTAGGTTTCTGAGCTTTCCAGATAAGTGTAGTTTTAAAGCATTCTTTATCACCTAAGTGTTTAGTTTTTAAAAGGGCAGCTATTATTTTTCCCTTAGAATCAACCTGTTAAAAATAAAGATATATGTTTTCATTAGACACATATATGTTCCCATGATATACAATATGGCAAGTAATAGGCTCATCTCACTTTATTGTATAGATTTGTAGAATTTTATGTTCTACCCATTAGAATGTAATGATAAGAATAATAGTTTGCATTTATATAGCATTTGACATGTGACAAATGCTCTTCTAAATGCTTCCTATACATTGAGTAATTCAATCCTCACAACAAATTTAAGGAAGTAGGTGTCACTGTTAACTCTTTTCCAAAGGAAGAAACTGAGAAACAGAGATTAATCAACTCTAAAATTAAAATGCAAAGAAAATCTCCCAAACATTTGGCATCCTTTGTTGCTTTCCAGAAATCTTTGATCTAATTTAAATATAATTTAAATTATTTCAACAGAAACTGAGAGGTGGGGTGGGATGAGAGTAGAGACAAGAAGTATTCTCAAACATATCTTAAACCAGAATTCAGCAGCATATCTCACTTAAATCAAGGTAATAGTATGTGTATTGTTCTCTATGTATGTCAACAGAACTGTCCCCCTTTTCAATACTTCCATAGATTGCTTAGAAGACAATTAGATTTTGAGATGTTGACTTGAAACCTGAGGTGTCATACCTAGAAGTTGTTCAATATATAACATAACTTGGACTTAAAACCAGTCACATGTTTTTAATCCATTATATGAAATAATGGATGAGTGATGGCTTTATTATATACATACTATAACAATTATTTTCAAAGATTAAAGAGGCAAAGGAATATAAAGATAAAATAGTGGCTTGAAGCCATGGAATTCACTTATTATAAACTTTAGAGGTCATTTGTACTATCTGAGTCTATGATCTATGCATTCAATAAAGAAGAACATTTCATTTAGTTTCACAAATTAAAGGAAATAAAATAAGGGATGTTAACGGCAAGTAATTTGCATGCATATAACAATTATAAACCAAATACATAGAGAAGAATTAATTCCAAAACAGATTTTTTGCCTGAAGTCTCAAATAAAAAGAAAAAGAAAAAATAATAATTAAGATTCTAGGAATATCATTTTTTGGCCGAAGATTAATTCTCAGCCTACTCACAGAAACAAACCTTATCAACCTTATTGTTAGTGTAAAATATCAGTGCTGGGGGTGGTAGAAAAAAGATGGTCTAATATTAGCAAAAAATACTCATGAAAAATGTGGTGCATATCCAGACTTGGTAGCAAGCAATAGATTTTCAGCTTAAAATAATAATCAGAATTTAAGAATAAATATCTTCTTTATACATGTGATATAGTAAGAATATCTGGAAGAATATTGATTCATTTAACCTAAAATAAACATATGTTTATTTTTCCAAACTTTTCAGTCTCCATATTTCACAATTTCAAAAGTCAAAGTTAGCATAATATTTTATTTGTTAAAATAAGTTACACTCGTGAATTAAATGGAGTAATCACAAGTACAATCACAAGTAATCACAAACTATAATTCCAGGTTCTTTTCATTCACTCATAGATACCAATAAAGCAACTGAAGGAAAAAGAATATCAGTGGAAGGGGAGGAAAAATATGAATTTTGCCATCTATTCCTTTAATTCTAGGATCCTCAATATACAATTCTTAAGGAAGTCCTAAACAATGTTTTCAATTCAATACGAAATCTTCTTTCATTATTTAATGCAACCAGAGATCTACAAATGTTTCTTAAAACAAATCCTCAATGCAGGTTTGTTATCCAAAATTGACCTGACATCATATTCTGTTCACTACTGTGAATACAAATTTTTTTATTTCTTTGTCCACTTCATTTTTTCTTTTTCTTTTTTTCCATGTTCATATTCTGCACATAGTGGTTTCTTATATTAATTTTACAAACGTGTTGAGCACCATGTACCAAGTCCTAAACTAGAATTAAGTGTAATGCTTTCCCTCAAGGAGATCACAGTTCACAGGGCTATGCCACTGCCTTCATTCCACCACTAAAAAGGTGGTAGAATGTCACACCACGAATTCTATTCATGTGCAACTAATTTCAAGTGATGAAGACAGTCAGAACAGCTATCAAATCAGTGGTATACTGCCTTTTCCCTAACTGGAAGGTTGAACTTCATGAAAAACCAGGACAGACAGTGTCTATCGAAGCTAGAATATAATCTGGGAAAATGGAGTCTCAGCTGTAACTCCTGAGTATTTCATTGACCCCCAGCAGCAATCTAAATTTGGATCCCTATTCTAGCAATCTTGCTTTTAGCACAGCTCAGATGCCCACATTTCTCTCTCTTTCTGCCTCATTTTCCATTCCTAACCAGCTAACCAGTTCTGTGTTAACCTAGTCCAAACTCCTGAGATGCAGAATCCAGTAAATAAATAGGATCCTTCTTGCGCATACACTTACAATTTAAGGATTTATTTTCATGAAATTCCTTTGAATCATATTAAGTTGTAAAGAGTTCATTACCTCAGCTTATCCAGGGCACTGTAGGAAATTTCATGCTTGCAGAGTCGCAGCCAGTCCCATATTTTCCAAGAGTCAAATATACCTATGTAACACTATTTGACTAATTACTACTTATGAATTCAATTAGAATCCTCTCTATTCTCCCCTAATATAAATATCAATTTCTTTACTTGGTTCCTATGACCCCATAAAATCTATCACCATACCCTTGGAAAGTGTCCATAGTAATAGTTAAGTTTTAATCAACAAATTATAAAGGTTTTCTGGTCATTTTCATTTACTAGCTCCAAGCAGCCTTAAGTCATTTTGAGGCTGTTATATATGGGGAAAACAGGAAAATAAATCTATAGTATACACTATTCACACAATATAATCAACCTCGGATAGTTGCTTCTCATTGCCTCTTTAATTGCATTAAAAATACCATGTTACAGGTATAAAAATGTCTTCTGAAAAAGTATACGATGAAAACCTATATTTTAACAATAAGCAATTGCTTAATGATTTGTTATTTGGATTTGGGCAGAATTTGTAAGACAACTTGTTTTGAACTGAAGGACAAACTAGTTACTAGAGTTGTTTCTGTTTCCTCCTTCAAATTGCATTTCTCCAGTGTTATATATAAGACTGAACTATTTGGTTAAAACTCCTTTGTCCTGAAAAATAGATATTGTGAAATAACAATGAAGAAAAAATCCTAATGCAAACATTCCAATAGCTATCTGCATTACACAAAATCAAAAGATTAAAATCTATCCAGAGAGGTCCCATGAAAACAAAAATATTAAGATGAACAATTGGCATATTTGTAATGTGGAAACTATTATGACATAAATTATTTAGGTAGAGAATAAGTGTCACAATAATCATAAAAACTATATTTTATACCTTCACAAAATATTTTTAGAGTAAGCTTCAATTTGTTCCTCAAAAAATTACCATATATCAAACTTCTACATTTGATCTCTAATTTGTTGCTATTTCAAAAAATGTGTATGTCTCTGTCAAAAGTTGGTTGTAAATATGTCACTACAAGTGGCAGTGCTATCTTAATGTAAGGGAATAATTGATTTTGTAATGATTTAAAGTCAGTTAAGTCTGAATATCTTATATCTCGAAACAAAGATAACATTTTGAAGGGTCTCACTTTGAATTCAGGTTAAAATGCAGGATGTATTTAATATATATTCTATCATTCAAATTTATAATTTTTGAAAATTGCTTTTCAACAATCCTGTAGCTGTAAATAGATAACATGCAAACACTGATCTATTCTAATTTTATGCTTTCTGCACTTAGGTTTCTTTTCAAAGTTACAGGTCATAGACTTCTTTGAGACTGTGATAAAAATGTTTTCCCCTCACCACAGAAAAATGCAAATAAGTATAGCTTCTCAAATTTTGTCTATAATTGATGGGGGTCATGTCATAGACCATTAGAAGTGCATGCAGATCCATGGACACTAGGTTAAATATCCCTGTCCTAGAACTTTATATTTAAGGAAGTAACTATCCAGCTCCCAATGCAAATTCTTCTTTCATTTACTCAACCCTCAGTTAATAAAAACTTATTGCCTGTCTTCCTATCAGTTAGGACTCTCATGGCATAAAATTCAAATTAGACTCTGAAAAGTCCAAGAATAGGGCAGACTTTAGCCATAATCAGATGCAAGACCTCTAATGTTTACAGGAGTTTTTTTCTCTAAATATGCTAACTCCTTTTTCTCTGGGTAGAACTCCATTTTTACACAACTCTCTCTACAAGGTGAAAAGTAGCTTCAGTAGCTTAATACTTTCCATACTTCCATTATATTTTAATTCTAGAGGGAAAAAGTGAAATGATTTTTCCCAGAAGTCACAGCAACATCCTTATGCATCCCATTGGCTCTGGTTATAAAACCATTTATTGTGATTATACTCTGATTTTCCAAGCCTGTGTACCCATCCTTGCTCCTGTATATCCTCAAGATTAGGGACAGAGCCAATTCCATCAGAAGCACTTGAGAGAAGGACATTAATGTCTGCAAGTAATCTGGACTATGATTTTCAGAGGAAAGAATGAATGTATGTATAAAGTAAAAAATAAATATATTTACTCTTGGCATATATGCCTTTAAGAGATAAAAACAAATAAAACCCCAGACCTTTGAGGTCTCTTGTTTACAGACTGAACATCCCATTGATCATAAATAATACGAAAAAAAAAACAAACACCTAGGTAACAGGCCAGTGAATTCTCATATCACTGCATAATTTCTGATATTCCGTAACTGGTGACCCTGCCCTCCAGTTCAAGTTATTTCTAGCACTGTCTTCATTATAAAGCTAATCCAGATGTTTTTTAAATATAAAACTTTTCCAATCAACATAAACTATTTGAATAAATCTTACCTTTTAAAGTATAGCACTTTTAAAGTGTAGTACTAATGTTTCATAATCATTCTGTATTTTTTAGACATGGTTATTCTAGAATTAAATTTATTTAAGGACCTTTATCATCTATCCCTTGCCTAACTCCCCAACCTCATCCTTTCTTCACTCACACTTTCTGATAAAATACCAAAATTGTTACAGTTCTGTGACTTACCTCTGAGACTTCCACTCTGCCCTTCAAACATATACCCACAACATTCATTAACTTTTATTTCTCTCTTCAGAAACCCTTAAACACCCCTCCTTTGTAGTTATCTCTACCCTAAGAATAATTCTACTGATACATGCCACTTCTAAATGTCTTTATCTTTTTTCTGACAGATCCCCCAAAGTTATTGATGGCAATCTTAAATAATGACAGTCCAAGGCAGTTCGCGTTCTGAAACCTCCAATTCTATCTACTCTGAAAAAACTTTTGACTTTCTGGAAGCCTTAGCCATTGAACCATTTTATTTTCTCATTTACACCAATATTTCCCCCCCTTTAATTGCCAGTATGTGTTTTGTTGTTACTGAGACCTGTGCATAAATCACAATACCTCCTTCAGTAGCTATGTGGTATGCATAACTTTTCTATTTCTTCATCTCTATAATGGAAAAATTATATTTGTTAATCTATAGAAGCATTGTAATATTTATATAAAATACTGTATGTGAAAGCAGCATGTAAATAATAGTTGCTTAGTCAATATTAATTTTCATTTTCTCCTCACTCCTATTTGCATCAACTTCACTCTCTATTTGCATCAATTTATTGACAACCACCTTAAATGCTTTCCCCAAGCAACCTCTTTAACGTACGCATGGACATTCAGTCATCTCTACTAATAATGTAAATCTTGATTTTTAAACTTTTTGTAGAGCTCAAGTTTTATTTTATCTTAATTTATTTTTTATTTTTTGGAACAACCGTAATTTACTTTTCCAGATAGACCCTACAATCCATAATTTTTTAAATGCTGATGAGCAAAGCTTGAAAAAAAAGGGACTAATCTTGGTGCAAATCCAATAGATAAGCTGTTGGTGTCACAATATATTTTTTTTAATTACACAGCCCAAACTTTGCCAATCTATTGTATGATTTTCTTATTGCATATGTAGTAAAGAGTATGAAAACAATCAACCAAATCTGAGGCTAGGGGTCAGCTGTCTTGGAGTATAAGGTATGCATATACTCAGGAAAACTGGTCCACTGAGAGGTAAGCAAGCCCTGGTCATGTGAAAAAAGGAGACTAGTGGAGTAGGAACCTGTCCAGGTAAGAAATACTTGGGAATTTTTGTGCCTGTGTAGTAGTTGCAACATACTTGTCATTACTTACACCCATTTCATATACAAATTCAGTAAACAATACAGCCTGGTGTTTGCTAACTATTGGTTGGTCAATCATGAAATAGACAAAGGGATATAAAGGCCTTTCACTGATGCTCAAGTGGAATTAGCCCAAGGGGTATTGCAGATCAGCAATCTTTTATAATTCACAGAAACATCCTGAGGGGATTGGAGCCAAGAAAAAAAAAAATTAAAAAAGGACAGCAAATCAGGAAGCAAATACAGATAGCTGGGAAAGCATTATTATGTATTAATTTCCAGCAAGAAAGCTATTAAGGGTTTGTAGCTTTTAATTTGGAGTGGGATACTCCTTAAGAGCCATGACCTTTATTCATTAAATTATTCAACACAATTTTATTGAGTACCTAATATATGCCAAGCATTGTTCTGAGCTAAAGATCAGATTCTGCCAAGAGTACCTGCCACCTCTATAATTCTGGCTTAAATATGTGTTCCTCTATCTCTCTCTCTCTCTCCCTCCCTCTACCTCCTGCTCTCCCTTCCCTTCCTCTCTCTTTTTCTTGCCCCTTACTAAGAAAATTGCTACCTAAAGAGGGCAGGAGTGTCATCTGATCCACCATAACCTGAGCTTAATTATAATGGACATAAATCAGATACACCAACTCTGCTCCCACATTTCATAACTTACTTTTGGCATCTATCATTTTATTTCTAATCACTCACTTTACCCAATAATCTATCATGTATGTCAATTATTCAACTATATTACTCTTACGGTCTGATGCTAAGTTCTTTCTCCCCATGATTTGTCTTGTGATTATAAAACCTGGTCCTTTAATAAGGCTAATTAAACTGCTTATATTTATTAGGTATGAAGTGACATGTTTGAAAGTATGTGCATGTGTGTGTGTGCGCACATGTGCATGCATACAGCATACCTATGAGTAAGCTGCACATTCAGGGAAATTTTGGAATTAGTCTCCCTCTATGACATAAATTTAGATATTCCAAAAATATCAGCCAGCTAGAATAATGGTAATAACATGTGCTTTGTTCAGAAAACAATGCTTAACTAAAGTTACAGTCTCACTCCTTACAAACCTATATAACAGAATAAATCATTTGATTTCTCAAAACTCAGTTTCCCATCTCTGAAACTTCTTTGATTAAGATTCTGATAGTCAATGTATTAGTTTCCTAGGACTGGCATAACAAAAACCTCTCTTCTAGCTTGTGGTAACAGCTGGCAAATTTTGCCATTTCTTGGCTTATGGTAGCATAACTCCAATTTCTGCCTCTGTGTTCCCATGGCATTCTCCGGTGTGCCTGTGTCTCTGTGTTCAAATTTCCTTCTTCCTATAATGACACCAGTCATCTTGGATTTAGGGCACATTCTAATCCAGTATGACCTCATCTTAACTGGAGTATATCTACAAAGACCCCATGTCTAAGTAAGATCACATTCACAGGTTTGGGGTGACATGAATCTGTGGGGAAACAACCTGATTCATATAAGATAACATATGAAAAATACTAAATGTTGTAACCAAATACAGTAGATACTAAATAGGTATATTTCTTCATTTTTTCACCAACTCCTGCCATAGAAAAAAAGGGAAAAATCCTACTTCTATCCAATATTCTTTTGGTTTAAACCACAGTCTCCTCTTAAAACGAGATTATTAACATATTGTTCCTAGTACTTCTCAGCCTTAAGCACAAATGCTTTTATCAAGGTTTTTCTTTAAGAGTTTCTGTAAAGCTAGGGAAAAAAGGAAGTGGATGAGGAAATGGAATGGAAACACCAAATCCTAGTCTGCTTCCTGACTTTGTACACAGCTGTTATTGGGGAAAACATTTAAAGTACTGGTTCTCTAGTTCTTTAAGTTTTTTTATATCTGCCACCAGAAGGTTTATAGAATTGCCCTAATATTTGTGCATATCTCTTTAGACTCTAATTTATTCTAAATCTGCAGTACTTATAAGTAAATTACATATAAATAATACAAAATTTAAAAAATTTTATCTGAGAAATATCTCAGATGCCAAAGGACGAAATGATAACCTACAGATGGGAAAAAAAAATTTGCAAATTGCTGACAAAGGACTCATATCAAGAATACATAAAGAACTCTTAAACCACAACAGTAAAAGAAAGAAATCCAATTAGAAAATGGATAAAAGACATGAATAAACATTTCACAGAAGAAGACATATAAATGGCAAATAAGTACATGAAAAGATGGTCAGCATCATTAGTTATTAGGGAAATGCATATTGAAATCATGATATCATTTCACTCCTTTCAAAATGGCTAAAATAAAAAATAGTAATAACTCCAAATGCTGTGAGGATATGGAGACACTAAATCACTCACACACTGCTGGTAGAAATATAAAATGTTAAGTCCACTCTGGAAACAGTTTAGAAGTTTCTTGTAAAACTAATTATACCACTACCATACAATCTAGAAAAATGAAATCTCACACATTATTCCAGACAAACAAAAATGTGTTTTCATGCAAAAACCTGCACATGAATGCAGGTATGAATGATTAGGAGCTTTATTCATAATGGCCAAAAACCAGAAACAACAGAGACACCCTTCAAAAGGTGAATGATTAAACAAACTGGCATGGTATGGTACATTCATATCATGGAATACAACTCTGCAATAAAAATGTGTTACTGATAAACATAATAAACTGGATGAATTTCCAGGGAATAATATAGAGTGAAAAAAGTCAATCCTAAATGTTCACACACTGTATGATCCCATTTATATAACATTTTGAAATTATACACTTATAGAAATAGAGAACAGATTAGTGGTTGCCGGAGGTCAGGGTCAGGGGAATTGAGAAGGAAATGTGTATGGCTTTAAAAGGGCAACAAGAAGTATCCTTGTTATGATAGATTGGTCAGTAAGTAGACCAAATCAATGTCAACATCCTGGTTGTGACATTATGGTAATATAGTTTTACAAGATACTATCACTGGGAGAAATTGGGTAAGAAATACAAGGGATCTCTCTGTATGATTTCTTACAGATGAATCTGTATGCACATGTATGCCAAAATAATTAAAATTTTGATTTAAAAATCCTGAATAAGAAATCAGTCTATTTTAGTATATCAAAATAAGGCATTAACTAGATTAATTTACTTAAATTAGTGTTCCCTTTCAAAGTTAAACCACCTGCTTTTCAAAGAGAAATTAGCACATTTTTTATGCTTCACTTAAAATCGACGCTGCTATCTGAAAAATATAATTTCTATCTTAACACAGCATTATATCAAAAAAATTTTTAACTTGTCCATCTCCTGTGACAGACTGTTTTCAGGAACACTGTTTTTTGTATCCTAAATACTTAGAATAGTGGCTAGCATTTAGCAGAATTACAATGAAATTATATCAAACGACTAAATAAATTATAGGTTATAAACCCAATATTGCAACCAGAAGTAAATTATAAAATTGATGACTCTGTTAGGAGTACAATGAAAGAATCATTTAACTGAATAGCATGTCTCCTTTTCCTCCATTATGGCCCTTGCTTGCTTAATATATTCATTAGTTGATTAACTCCTCTTCTTCTCTACACAGTTGGTACACATTTAGAAGATTCTCCTTATCTCATGTTAATTTAGAGGGCTAATCCATCTGGACAACTCAGGATGCAATAGGACTATAGATTCTACAGTGGCCCTGCCATATGTGTATGTCTATGTACTACCTGATTTGGTGCCTAACTTAAAGAATTAGTATGACCTCATGTGAGAAAGGGTAGTCAGTATGCCTCCTTATAACACACACACACACACAAATACACAGAATTGGCCATTAAGCATTTTTATTTCTTGGAATTATAAACAGATTATTTTAACACCAAGCGTAAGTATGTAGGGGAAAATTATGAAAGGTTTTAAAATGGATCGAAAAATTACTGCGTGTATTCAAAGGAAAATTGTTAGAGCACATCCTTCAAGGTTATCTGATTCTAAGGGATTTTTGCCTTTATATCATTTTCTTCAAGCTACTTACAATCCTATAAGTCGTAGATAACTGAAAACAATGCAAATAATTCTTGCTTATAGTCATAGAAATAAAATTTGTCCAATAAAGAAACACTTAATTCCCCTAACCCATCTCATGGAAAAATCCAATTTTGCATCTATTTGTAAATTTCTGGCCTATATATGAAACTGACTTTAAACTTTCCTCTGAATTGGTTGTAACATTTTACTGGTTCTCTCAATCAGTAAAATATCTGGCATATGCTGATTTTATATTTATATATAGGTCATCACGTCTTACCTATTCTTTGAAAGTTATATTTTAACAAGTATAAATGAAATTTTATTACATATAAAGCTAAAGCATGAGAATTACAAACTACATTAGGCCTGACTTCTGGTTTGATTTCAACTATAAGCTTGGGAAATATAATTAAAACCACAATATCTCCACACACTCACCAGAATAGCTAAAAACAAACAAATAAAACAACCTGACAATATCAGATATTAGAAAACTGTGTTAGTTTACATATACTCTTTACAGGAACGTAAAATGGCACAACCAATTTAGAAACAGGCAGTTTCTTATAAAAACAAATATACATCTACCTAGTGACCTAGCAATATCATTCTTAAGAATTTATTCAAGGAAAATGACATATAAAAAGATAAGATTGTTCATTGATACTTTATTCATAATGGCAAAAAGCTGGAACATCCCAGATGTCCATCAATAGGAGACTGCATAAATTACGGCAATTCATACACTTGGAATTCTATTCAGCAATAAAAAAGGAACTCACACAAGAAGGATAAATCTAGAATCATTATGCTGAATGAAAGAAACAATACACAAGAATGCAAACTGTATAATTCCCATTATATAATGTTTTAGACTGGAACTTGACTATAATGTATCCTTCAACCTGACCTGATATTTTTCAATAGGAGAAATGTCTCAGTCTCCATCTTCTGGATTGAGAATATTGTTTCACTACGTGAAAAGTACATTGCATTTGCTTGGGTCTGACGTGTGACTACTCTGAAATAAAATTAGATTTCCTTACATTTGATGCTCATAAATAGCAACTGGTTTTGGCAAGTAAACTTAGAATCTCTAGTACCTGACTAGATTTACCTACATATAAGAAGAGTCTCTAACATGGTTAACTTGTACTGTAATTTTTAAATAGGGAATAGGAAGAAGAAAAGAATAGAGCTCAGCACAATTTTCTTTTGCATCCAAACTACTCTTGGATTTTGAATTTTAAAGTATTGAATGGGCAGATCAGAAAGCACATGGAATTATTCCTGAAGTGAATGTTGATTTCTAGAGGTGCAAAATCACCCATCTTTAAGTTTCTCTGGCCTTGAAGATAGTAGTATTGCAAGTACACATTTAAAACCCTCCCTTCCCTCATGATACCCTCTGAAATAAATCCCCACAAAATAAAACATCCTACACCCAAAGTAGGAAAACCCTCAAACTAATAACACAAAGTTAAAATAATATTGATCAGATGAAAATACAATTTGGAAAAAAAAAAAAAAACTGGAAGAATTAACCAGTGTTATGCACCCATCTTGCTGCAAATGAGCACAATGTAGTGTTGTGGGTAAATGTGGAGTAAAGTCTAAAGGAGACTTATAAAGGAGCTTGGCAGAGAGCAGGCTGAAAACTCTCCACCATTTTGGGTCCTTTCTTTCATCACAAGAGGAAAGAAGACATTAGGGGAAATAACTAAAGAAAATACTTGGCTAAGTTGTTCCCCATTCCCTTCTCCCCTGTCCCTGAATCACGACTCTCTAAACTAAGAAAGATGAGAGGTGAAAGGAAGTCAACCTTGTAGTTATGGAACAGTAGTAATAGTGAAATGAAAATACAAGGTGAAGTACAAGATAAAAATATCAGTATGCTTCAGGGAGTTAGTCTTACCCATTTTATCAAAAATGGAATCTGAAGAAATGGTACTGATGAACCCAGTGACAGGGCAAGAGTGGAGATACAGAAGTAGAGAATGGACTTGAGGACACAGGGCTGGGGTGGGGGGTGCGAAGGGGAAGCTGGGACGAAGTGAGAAAGTAGCATAGACATTTTATACTACCAACTGTAAAATAGATAGCTAGTGGGAAGTTGCTTTACAACAAAAGGAGATCAACTTGATGATGGGAGATGCCTTAGATGGACAGGACAGGGCGGGGGGGGGGGGGGAGCCAAGGGAGGGAGGGGATATGGAGATATATGTATAAATACAGCTGATTCACTTTGGTGAGCCTCAAAAACCGGTACAAGAGTGTAAAGCAAATATATTCCAACAAAGAGCTTAAAAAAAAAAAATGTAGCTGGTTCCCATGAAAGCAGTGCAAGGAAGCAGAAGAGGTACCACTCAAAGGTAATCATAGGTATTCATACTTAACAAGAAATTACACAGAAAAATTTTCAGACTGCTGCCCAGGATAACATATTCCTCCCTACCTTAACTTTAAATAAACATAACTTTCTAGCTCAAGTGATAACATAAAATTATAAATGCTTCTCTCAAGTTTCTAAACTTAGAAGGTATACTAACTAAAGAAGGTATAATTATACTATTATGAAAATGGAGTCATTTAATTTCAGAAATTGTTTATCAAATAATTTAATTTCAAAGTATCCTATTAATTGTGTAGGAATTTGGTATTTTTTTTAATCACGTACAAACAACCATAAGAAAAAGCTAACCTCAGACTCATCAAATATAGAAACAGAAGATAGCAGAACAACCAACATCTGTTGAATTTGAGAAAAAGATATAGTGCGCGAGTTCTGTATCTGACTACATTTATCCATGTGCCAAAGCAACATAAATACATTTTCAAAGTCTTTCTGTTATACTCTTTTTGATTCATGCCATTACGACAGTTTGAAGAGTATGCTACCTATATGCCCTTCTCTAAAAATTTTATCTGGATTGCCATCTAGCCAAACAAAATATGACTCATGAAGCAAATAAGATCTTCTCAAAGTGAATAAATGACCCACTAAAACAAACCTAGAAATAATGACAACCCACAAGCAACAATCTCACCTAGTGATTACGTCTTGCTTTCTAGACACCATTTCCTACTAAAAGGAGTCAGAGATCATTGAGAATACAGCTGACAACAAATCTGGGCAAGAAAAATACAAACGTGTTAGATGTAATTTTTCCAGAAAGCAAGGAAGTACCAATCCCACCACCCCGTCCCGCCATGGGTTTATTTCAAAAGAATACAGAAGCCAGCTTGAAGAGGCTCCCATTGGCCAAATATGTGACAGTGAGCATAGCCAAAAGAAACAAAAACAAACAAAAGCAAAACAAACAAAAATAACAACAAAAAAACTCATAACAATACCTACCAAGCAAAAGGGAGAAATATAAAATACGTAGGAAATCCTTTCTTTCTAGAAAAATGCCAGCTACTGATGGAAAACTATCATTTGGCAACCCTGAATTTAATAACTGATTCAATAGGAAGTCCTTAATAGTTGCTAAAACCATTTCATGTAGGCATTACAAATCTGGCCTGAGAGGCCTGGGTAATCAGCTGAGAGCCCATCTTAGTGTGAAGTGGAAAGCCATAAAGCAGCAGTGGCTGCTCTGAGTCTAACAGCAGTGTTAGCACCCCTGCCCCTATTCTAGGCCCTCTCCTGGGCTGTGTTGTATGTCATTCTTAATGCAACCATGTCCCTTCCTCTTGGACAATGGAAGCAGTTGTGGCAAGGAGAGATGAGTCTGCTCAGAGAGACCAAGGAATGCAGCATCAGATTTCCTTAGGTTGAATTCCCTGTTTTTCTAACCCCTTTCTCTCCAGCCCATGAATCTTCTTCTCCAAAAATAAGAACAGAAAGCACCAACAGCTGTGGGCAATCAGCAAAGGTCACTTAGCACTAACAACTTCTGCTCCGTTACAAGGCCTGTCCTAGTGGTTGGTTATTAACTCCCAAGAAGAGACCCTCAGATGCTGCAAATTGCCCAGTTGAGTTTTGCCCTGGAAGTGTTAACTATTTTACCAGAAAGAAACTAACATTTAGAATGCCTAGTAAAGAAGACATCCACTAAGTTGAATATAAAAATCAAAAGTTTACAAAAAGAAAAAAGATTTACCTACAAGGGGTATGTACCTACAAAACCAAGTAATGTGAATAGCTCCTCCAGGAGGAAAGGCAGCTCCTAAATTCATGTGTATTGTAAAGGAAACAAAGGATACTCTTTTTTCATGGAATCCATTAAGAGTACCACAAGGGATTAATGGAACTACAGAATACAAATTTGGTAATAGTTGACTGTCCTCACAAGAAAAAGACCTCTGTCTATGTTGTTAAAGAATCAGATATCTCCCATTATCATACCAGTTATGCCCTTCTTTTTCAAGATTTTACACACTGGCTCCTACAATGTGATTGCAGCCAATCAAAAGGTGATCTGGAACATATGTCTTGTGGTGAAAACAATGCTAAAAATTCCCTGAAGCTGTAGTCTGTGGCAGTAAGGAGAGATCATGGCAGGAAAATCAAAAAGACAAACAAGCAAACAAACAAAACAAAAGCAAAAAAAAAAAAAAAAAAAACTTGAATAAATGGAAGAATTGACTTAGAGAAGAAACTGAAACGTAGTTCAAGAGAGGAAAACAAATCTTGGAGCTCAAATATTAGCCAGCTATTAGTGAGATAGAGATTTAATTGGTTTTTAAAACTTGTAAGACTAAGAATAAACAGCTCAAGCAGGCCAGTGAAACAATGGAGAGAGACTTAGCTGATAAAGACAAAGGAATTCAGAAGCATTTTGTGGACATAAATATTCAAAACAAGAAGCTAGAGTCTCTTGCAGAGCATAAAGATGGTGTGGAATGACCCTTTGAGACAAAATAGCTCCTGGAATTTAGGATTCTCCAGAAAAGTAAGCTTTAATTTTCAACACCTCTAATGGCAAAATGGAAATCAAGTTGTCTCTGGAAAAGGGGTCACAGAGTAAGGGGACAATAGTAGGTGATAGGGACTGATAACTTTGGCTACTGGCTCTGATTTGTTCGAAGAGATTTTGACAGTTACCACCACCAAGGCAGTCCCCTTCTTCTTTTCTATAACCTCTCTCTCCATCCCTGGAGCAAATGGCCAAGAAACCCTCCTTGTAGCAGTGACCCCACAGTGTGAGGTCAGATCAGGGCATCCAGATCTTTGGGGTCCTTGGTAGAGTTACTCATCCAGAATGTGTTCAAGTTCCAGGAGTATTGGTCCTCTGACAAGTCAGGAGTACAGAAGGGACCAGCACAAACTCCCTGGCGGGCCTTGACAGGGTGAGACTTTGGTTAAAAGGCAGGCAAAGTGACCTCGACCATCCTTTCCCTGATCCTGTAGAGCAAGAGAGATGCATTCCTGCCCCAAACTACTGCAAGAAGGCAGTCCCGAGCTAAAACTTTCCAACCCACTTTCAGGCCTGGTCTTCACAGACCGTGTCCTCTCACTAGAACCAGTGCAGAAGCAGTACACTCATCCTGTCTTCTGCTTGCTATTCCATGTGCAACTGAAATGTGTGGAATGACAGTTGACTTTAAACTGTCCTTTTTTTTTTTTTTTTTAAACTGTCCTTTCTTATTGGAGGTTTTTAAACTGAGCCTCGAGTCAAGGAAGTGCCCACACGAGGGAGATTAATAGAGCTCCTGACCCTGCCACATCCCTGGGCATTGGCATCCATTTTCCAGCTTGAGGTTGAGGAGGAAAAAAAATGAGAGCTATTCTCTCAGGACAGCTTCAGTAAGGTCACTTTGTTAACTCCCCTGCTGTTTGCACCTGCATTCTTTTGGTTTTTTTCATAGAAGGGAGGATGACAAAGTTTATTTACAAATGGTAAAGTCTGGGTGTTTGCTTTTTTGTTTGTTTGCTTTGTTTTTTTACTAAATGCAGCTCTAAAGTCTGCAATGAATTGTTTGTTCTTAAACCTATTATCAATAAATTATATGCAAGTTTACAACATACTAGGTTGATTATTATTATTGGTGGTGGTGTTTACATAAACTGTTTTAGTGGAAATATTAGCGCACGCACACACACACACACACATACACTAGGAGGAAGATTGTTGGGAAACAAGAAATATGCATGATGTTAATATATCATCCCACATCAGATAACAGGCCAAATGCAAAAGGGGGAAAAATGCTTTAATAGTGGTGAGATCTGACAATCACAACCTTATATGAATAATAAAATTAGCATAATTAACAGTGGAACAACACAACATGTGTTTCATCATGTGATAAAATATGAAGTATACAACAGTAGGTATTATATATTACAGCAAAAAATGTTTTACATAAATCTAATCAAGCTTATTAACTTATTTTCTGATTTACAGAAATGCTGATGATAGAGATCCTAGCAAAACAATACCTATCACAGGAAATAGGAATGGAGAAGAAAATTGAGAATGCAGGACCTTCTAAAATCCTAAGTATGGCCTCAGACCTATAGCATTCCCTGGAAGCTTATTAGATTTGCACAATTTCAGACCCCATGCTGGACTTACTGAATCTACATTTTAACAGATTCCTGGGTAATTCATTGTCCATTAAAATTTCAGGAGCACCAATCTATAAGATAGCCAACTGGGACTCTTCAAAAGTCAATCTAAGGCCTGGATGGTGAATCTACCAAACATTTAAGGAAGAAATTATACCAAATTTCTACAATGCCTTTCAGAAGATAAAAGCAGAAGGAATACTTCCTAACTCATTTATTCTATGAGGCCATCATTACCCTAATACTAAAACCAGACACAGCTATTACAAGAAAAGAAAACTACAGACCAATATCTCTCATGAACATAGATGCAGAAATCCTCAACAAAATATTAGCAAATCAAATCCAACAATGTATAAGAAGAATTATATACCATGATACACAAGTGGGACTTATCTCAGCATGCAAGGTTGGTTCAACATTCAAAAATCAATTAATATAATCTATCACATCAACAGGCTAAAAAATCACACAATCATATAGTAGATGTAGAAAAAGAATTTGACAAAATCCAATACCCATTTATGATAAAACTCTCAGTAACCTTGGAATATAGGGGAACCTTCTCAACTTGATAAAGATTATCTACAGAAAAACTACAGCTAACATCACATTTAAGGGTGAGAAATTCAAAGCATTCCCACTAAGATCAAATACAAAGCAAGGACATTCTCTTTCATCACTTCTTTTCAGCATCAACTAAAAGTCTTTGATAATGCAATAAGGTAAGAAAAGGAAATGGAAGGTATACAGGCTGGGAAGGAAGACATAAAACTATATTTGTTCACAGAAGACATGATTATGCAGAAAATCCAAAAGAACTGACAAAAAAACCTCCTAGAGATAATAAGCAATTATAGCAAGGTTTCAAGAGATACAGTTAATGTATAAAAGTCAACTGCTTTCTTATAAGTCAGTAACGAACAAGTGGAATTTGAAATTTATAACACAATACCATTTATATCAGCACCTAAATACACACACACACACACACACACACACACATGCAGAGGTATAACTCTAACAAAATAGTTAAATGATCTAGATGAGGAGAACTACAAAACTCTAACGAACAAAATCAGAGAACTAAATAAATGCAGAGATATTCCACATTCATGGATAGGAAGACTCAATATTTTCAAGAGGTCAGTTCTTCCCAATTTCATGTATAGATTCAATGCAATCATAATCAAAACACCACCAATTCTAAAGTTTTATGGAGAGGCAAAAGACCCAGAATAGCCAGCACATATTAGAGTAAAATTATAAATTTGGAGGACAGATTATACCCTAATATAAAGCTACAGTGATCAAGACAGTGTAGTATTGGTGAAATAATAGACAGATAAGTGGAACAGAGTAAAATAGAAATAGATCCCTATAAAGACAGCCAACTGACGTTTGACAAAGAAGCAAAAACAAAACAATAAAGCAAAGAGTCTCATTAACAAATGGTGCTTGAACATCTGGATATTCACATTTAAAAATAAATCTACACACTCTGCAGCCTTCACAAAAATTAACTGAAAATGAACCACAGACCAAAAGTAAAATGCAAAACTATAAACTCATAGAGGGTAACATAGGAGAAAACCTACATGACCTTTTGTATTGTGATGCCTATTTAAATACAACATAAAAGAGATGATCTGTGAAAGAACTGATAAGCCCGACTTCATTAAAATTTAAAACTTCTGCTCTGTGAAAGACAGTATCAAGAGAATGAGAAGACAAGCCACAGCCTGGGAGAAGCTATTTGCAAAAGACACATCTGATAAAGGACCGTTATACAAAATATACAAAGAATCATTAAAACTCAACAATAGGAAAACAACCCAATTTTAAAAAATGAGTCAAAGACCTTAACAGACATCTCACCAAAGAAGATACACAGATGGCAAACACATGAAAAGGGGCTCCACATCATATGTCATCAGGAAAATGCAAATTAAAACAAGGTATCACTACATACCCGTTACAATGGCCAAAAATTTGGAATGCTGACAACCTCAAATGCAGGGGGAGTTGTGGAGCAACAGACAGGAATTCTCATTCATCTCTGATGGGAATGCAAAATGGTACAGACGCTTTGGAAGGCAGTTTGGTGGTATCTTACAAAACTGGACATACTCTTACCATTATGATACAATAATCATGCTCCTTGGTATTTACCCAAAAGAGTTGAAAACTTCTGTACACACAAAAAAACTGCTCATAGATGTCTATATTTATAGCAGCTTTATTCATAATTACCAAAACTTGAGAGCAATCAAGATGTCCTTTAGTAAGTGAATGGATAAATAATATGTGTTACATTGAGACAACAGAGTATTATTCAGCACTAAAAAGAAATGAGCTATCAAGCCAAGAAAAAACATGGGGAAATCTTAATTACCAAGTCAAAGAAGCCAATCTGAGAGACTATCTACTGTACAATTCCAACTATATGACATTCTGGGAAAGGCAAAACTATGGAGATATTGAAAAGAGCAATGGTTTCCAGTGGAGGTGGAGGGTGTAGAGAGATGAATAGGCAGAACACAGAAGATTATTAGGGAAGAGGAACTACTTTGTAAGATATTATAATAATGGACAAATGTCATTATACATTTGTCCAAACCCATAAAATGTACAACACCAAGAGTGAATCCTAAGGTAATCTATAGACTTGAATGATTATGATATATCCACATAGGTTCATTCTTGGTTTAAAAAAAAAAAAAAAAAGCACCATTCTAGTAAATGATGATGATAATGGGGGAGGTTATGCCTATGTGCAGGTAGGTGGTATATGGGAAATCTCTGTATCTCTCCCTCAATTTTGTTATAAACCTAAAACTGCTCTAAAGAAACAAAGTCTTTAAAAAATCAGTCTAAAAAGATGTGGGCATTATTTTAAGAGACAGAAAAAATCAAGTTTAGTGTTGGAAACAATTTAATCCCTGATTCAAAATAGTTATATGGTATAAAATATATTATTGGAACAATTGAGGCAATTTGACTATAAACTAGAATTTAGATAACATTATGGAACATTTAATCTTCTTAAGTGTTCTACTGGTATTGTGGTTATATAGGGGGAGTGTCTATTATGAGGATATGCATGTTGTAGTATTTAAGGGTGAATTATCATAATATCTGTACCTTACTTTCAAATGGTTCAGCAAAACTGTATTTACAGAGAGAAAGGGAAGATGGTAAAATAATAACAGTTGCAAAATCTACAAAGGGGTTATTCATTATACTAGTCTTTTAACTTCCTGAAATGTGTACTAATAAGTTGAAGAAAAGTGAATGGAGAAGTCACCGTATAAAGAGAATGGCTTCATACACTGAATACAATTAAAATTAGAATAAGGATGAAATAACTGATATTAAATTGTTAGAATTCTTAAAAGGAAACATTATAGTGTAATACATTATTTGATACAAATATACTAGAACACCAACACCAGAACACTTTTTAAAATATGACAGTAATATTTTAAACATTTTAGATGTGGATCAATAATAAAACTAATCAATTAATCAACAATTGAA
Organism: Hippopotamus amphibius kiboko; assembly: GCF_030028045.1. Lineage (NCBI taxonomy): Eukaryota > Metazoa > Chordata > Mammalia > Artiodactyla > Hippopotamidae > Hippopotamus > Hippopotamus amphibius. The sequence continues at coordinate 110,773,862 of NC_080193.1, forward strand.
AATAGATGACTCTCATTCCAGTTTAAGAAAGCACACATTGGTAGGAGTGAGAGGATAGCTTCAAAAACAAGAATCATACTTCCACTTCCCACAAGCCAGAGAATCAGTTCCTTAAACCTACTCCCCAGACCCAATGTCACTGTCATTGTAACAGAGTAGGATATGATATATTCTTGAGTGTGCTGTGGAGAAAAAAAGATCGAGAACCACTTAAATAGAGTATAGAACTATACAAGGTGATTAAGAAATGGAATATGATTCATTTTTCTGTCAGACGAAAGAAAATATATGAACAGGAATATCTTCTTATATTTAATATTTTATAAAAATGTCTAAAAATATGAAGAAAATTATTTTAAAGTCCTTCAACTATTAATTCTTAAAATGAAAAAAAAATTAATTTAGATTTAGTTAAACATAATATAATTAGTATATACTTGTTTTATAAAGTTATTAATTTTATTACTGAAAAAATATCTATTACTACTTTATTTTAAAAATAACAATGCAAATAAAACTTAAGGTTGTTTTGTGAATGTGAACTAAAAATAACCTAAAAATCACACCACTAGGAAGTGTTAACAGAGCGACATAGTACCATAATTTTATCATTTACTACAGACAAAGAAGGCATTGTTTTTCTTTATCACAGACTGATATTGAAGAGCTGTGATGTTTATTCAGTTAAGTTCAGTAGGGTGCAGGATGCTTTCCACTTTTACTGATCTAGATACAACAGGAACCATATGCTCAAATTGTGACACACTGTCACTGGCTATTATAGTGGCATTCTTCACACCAATATGTTGAAGCCCTACCTGTTGGTCTTTCCATCATGAATTATGAATTTAGAGAACTATAAGTCAATAAAATTATTGTTATTACTTACTAACTTTGACATTAATTTATAAACTGTAAACATAAAAATATAGAATCATGATTTCTACATCTAATACTACAAAAACATACATGTACAAAAATATAAATATATATATACATGCATGTTAAAAATAAATTTCAATTATATCTTAAAAGTTTGAAGGACAGCACAAAATCGAGCAACACATATCCATAGATCTCATTTTTTCACTGACTTCAAGGTCCAACATTACTAAATTATTAAAGGAATATAAGGTTACAAATTTCATTCCCAAATAGAGATAGATATCACTGAAGTCACCTAGCTATCTGAAATTTAGTTATAATCAGGTTGATTCCCTTTCTCAATTTCTGTGGAAAAGCAAATCTTTCTTCAAGATACAGAAAGAAAGAAAGAAAAAGAAGGAAAGAAAGGGAGGGAGGAACAAAGGAAGGAAAAGAAACAAAAAGAGAGACAGGAAGGCAGAAGGGAGGAAGAAAGGAAGGAGGGAAAGAAGGAAGGTAGGAAGAAAGGAAGGGATGGAGGGAAGGAGGGAGGGAGGAACGAAGGAAGGAAGGAAGCAAGGAAGGAAGGAAGGGAGATAGATAGATGGAAAATAGATAAACAAACATCTTTTTTCCTATTTCCAGGATTGCCAGCATCTCAGTCACATTTTAAACATTTTTTCTTGCTTTTAACTTACTGTTTTTTCTTCTTTTCCATTTTACTCAGTAAGTTTTTTTTTAATTTCTTTGTTTTATTTTTGTTTTTAAGTTTCCCTTTGTATTTGCCTATACATTACCTATACAAATTTCTTGTTCATGCACTAAAATATGTAGTCAAGTGTGGAATTTTAGTCCAGCCTCTACCTTGAATTTAACCGTCCTTCAGACTCCTGATCATCAGAATCTATTCACTGAACCACTTGCTCTTAGCTCCAGCCCATTCTCTACTGCTCCCTCCCCATCATTCCTACCTTAGTCTTCCTGTTCACACTTATCCATTGAATTCCTAGATAATTATTGTGTACAACACTTTATTTCATTGTCTCTTGATGAATCCTTTTCTTCTTATAGAAAATGGACTATTATGCTAAATAAAGAAAATGTTTCTCCCATAAAAGGAATTCTAGTGCTAGCTGTTAAATTATTATTGTTGCTGTTGTTGTTACTACTACTACAATCATATTGCTCCCAAACTCAGTGCAAACTAGTTACATTTCTTCTCTCTCATCTTTTAGTTTATAGACAAAGGTGAAGACAGGGAATACAAAGGTCAAATACCATTTGAAATTGACAGTGCTCAACTTTAGCATTTGAAAGCCAGGCTTCAAATAAATGCACAATAAATTCCTGACCATTCCTTCTTCCTTCAGTAGGTGTTATGCTTTTAAAGATACAAAAATGAATTCATTTTCTAAGTAGAAATTATATAAAAGGGATGTACTTTTGACCTAAGAGTTTGTGTGCTTAGTATTTTCTCCTAATTCAGAAAGAAAAGAAAAACATGAGATTTCTCTTATAAAAATATAAGTAGTATCAAATTGTTGAACTGTCAGAAATTACCTAATTCAACAGGTGTGGTATCATGCCCTAGACCTGGTGTACTGTAAGTTTCTGGGAGTAACTGGGGGGATTGAAGCTGACATTTTATGTATTTTATGAGTCAAAGATGCCAGATTACCTAAAATTTTATGAGTCAAAGATGCTAGATTGCTTAAAATCTGTGGGTACCTATCACCCAAGAAAGATTTATACTATATCTTCCTTAACCTTTGAATATTCAACCAGGGATTCATGAAGTAAAACACATGTATATAAATATCCAAGCATGGAACATAACCTAAACATTTAATGTAAACAAAAAGGCTTTTTTGCACAGCACAGTTGACCCTTGAACAACACAGGTTTCACTCTGCTGGTCCATTTACACATGTGTTTTGTTCAGTAAATACATATATAGTACTACATGATCCACAGTTGGCTGAATCTGTGGATGTGGAACTATGGATATGGAGGGCCAACTATGAAACTTGAGTACCTGTGAATTTTGGTAATCATAGTGGGACTGGAACCAATCCCCCACAGATACTAAGGGACAACTGTATATGCCAAAATTTCCATCAATGTAATTACTGTGTAAATCACTAGAAGAATTTTACTTTATTCAAAATTTTACCAAGAAGATCATTTTTGGAAAATCAGGCCAGCAATGGAGCACATCTGTATGTCTATACAGATTTGCAATGCAATACAGTATACCTAACTGATTTATGTTGATTTTTATGTACAGGCAAAGAATCAAATTTACTTATTTAAATATTTTAGTCTAGTAGAGCCCAAACATTTAAAACCTAAAACACAAATTTTTATTTTAAATTAATTTCCTTTCATTTTCTTTTAAAATTAAGGTAAGATATCAATTTTATTTAAACCATATTTACTGATAGTTTGTACTTGCATAAATAATACTTCAAGATAGTAAAAGGAGCACTAAAAATGTTTGCTACACAGAGTGGCAATAAATCCATGGCATGAAAAACTAATCTAGACCATAGTCAGTTTTTCAGAAATTGTATACTTATAGATTTTTAGTGACTTAATTCAGATGTTATTTTTTCTCCAACTTTACTTCTTCTTCACCATGGGCAAGTTCCTTAGGCACTCTATGACTCAGTTTCCCTATCTATAAAATAAGGATGATAATAGTACCTACTTCATGGACTTATTGTAAATATAAATGTGTTAACATACATAAAGCACTTAGAACTGACAAGCACCAAATAAGAAGTAGATATTCCAGTCACCACCATCATCGTCATCATCATCATCACTGTTAAATCAAGGAAACAGAAAGGAATAAAAACTGTAAATTGCAATGACAGCTTTTTTCAGGAAGGACTGAAGGCGATTTACTTAGGTAAGCATTATAGTTAACTCATGAGGAAATGATGGGGATATTAAGTTGCTAACAATTATGGAGAAATATATCAGGGAGAAGCAAGCTTCAGTTCATAGAGTATTGGAATAGACAAGGAATCACTATAGAGATGTCATTTAATTGAACAGAAATTTGAACTTACAAGAATTGTTCCACAAGAGGCATGGGGAATCTAAGGTCATGTCTAGAGGTATGAACAAAGGGGAGGCACAGAGTATGTATTTCCACATAACTCTTTCTTTAATACAGATGAAAAAAGAATAAAAAAGATATCAAGGATATCCTGGAGTGAGAAATTACTATAGAAAACATAAAAAGCTAAAAGGCATATCTTAAAATGGGAAGGGAAAACCCCACCTCATGTGTATGTTATTAACCATAGAAAATCCCACCACTTGATGGTCAATCATCTCTTTTCTTTCCAACCAGAAATTTCCAACCTGAATCATTATTCCAAAATTGTTGAAATAATTATTCTCATGTAATAATACTCTAATTCACCATTTAATAACAGCCATAGTAGTAATATTAATAGTAATGATAATTCTATTACTAATAATAATGTATCTAATATCTAAAAGTACTCATTATTTATTGTTTTTTTAACACCAATGAAAAATTAAAGTATCAATTACTGGTTATTAAAATATATATGCGAAAAGACAAATGTACAAAGCTATTAACACAACTGTTTTCTAAACTCAATGTTTTTGAAATACAAAACAATGATCATTACCTCCAAAAGTCAGTTTATTGAAACAAAATGATTTTTAAGTTGGTTTATAACCCTTTTCACTCAGTTTTGTTTACAAATATTACTGCATTTTTCAATTTCTTCCCATATCAGCACTTTGTCTTTTTGATATGCTTACTCCTCAAAGTAGTACATAGTTATTTCTTGCAATTAATGTCAGCAACTATAGGAAGCTTCTTTAAGTCTCGAGAATTCAAAATGGTAGCTTCTTTGGAAATACTTGCCATCTGGGATTATCTGCACTAAGACTCATGTATTAAAAGGCAAAATATTAAGGTGCAAAATATGGGATTTGAGAGCAAGATAACTAAGAAAGACTTAACAAGAAGGATTGATAAGTAAAAAAGATTAATTAATAAAGAGGCATTGTTAGAACTTCTCATGAATTATCTAATCCTTACAATTGCCCAGTGAGAAAATATTCATATCACCATTTTGATGACAAAGAATATAAGACACAGAGAACCAACATTTTGAGGATGATTCTAAGAATAAAACCTTAATGGAATGAGTTAATGTACCCCCAAAAGAATCCAATTATTTTTCATGTAATAACATATTCTACATCTCTCAATTTTTTCACTCTATCCTTAGTTCATTGTCCCATATTCTTGCCATGAGTAAACTATGGTAGAGAAAAGTGGGAGGTTGCAACAACTGAAAACGAAAAGGAGATAAATACACATGAAAGCATAATCTATATATTTAGAAAGTTTCACTAATTAGGTTAATTTTCAAACTATCCTGTTTTCTGTAATATGATAATATTTGCAAAATATCTATTAAAGAAATGGGCACATTACTATTTCTAAAATCATATTTTATTATAGGCTTAATTGTAATTATAATCAGTTTTTAAGTGTTTTTTTTTCTTTATCATGGTATTACCAGGATATAAGTTGATCAACTATATTAATAATTAAACAGCATAATGTCTCAAATATAAAAATGTAACTAGTGGGTGTTAAATCAACATTTTTCAGTTATACATCCTTTTAAGGCAATGTGTTAGTATTTATAATAGTTCCTGACTATGAATAAAAATAAAGATCATTTACTAAAGAGATAAACAAACATAATAGGACCCAACCAGTTCAAAAGGTGAGTAATTCACATATGCTTAAACCCTAGGCCATAGAATGAATCAATTATAAGAACCAGGAAAAGAATTTGAATCCCAATTTCTGGCACCTGTTTTAAGCCATGTGAAGATATCCAGTTAACAGTCCACTAACAATAATCTACAAGAATTTTGCATCCTACTTGCATAAAGAGAATGATTAAATTGAAACTGCTTTTCTATTATTGCTAAGGTTGAGTGATCTCCGGCAGTGAAAATGTATACTAGCAGTTGTTTCCGTTTTTCATAAAGAGAAAGTGGTCAAAAGTTTAAAGTTTCCTAAACATGTAACTGCAGTGGCAATCTGGAACACAATTACATTTAAAATCAGTTTCAACTGTCAAACTGTTATTGAGATATCTATCTATTTATCTATCTATAAGACAGAATTACTTTTTTCTCAGTTTTAATAATTTGCAAAATGTGTTCATTAAAGATTTAAAAAAATAAACATGTCAAGATTAATATGAATTCAGCTTCTGTTTCTAGTACAGAATTTCTAAAACAAAAATGTATGTTAAAGGAGGCAAGACTATACAATGGAGGAAAGACAGTCTCTTCAATAAATGGTGCTGGGAAAACTGGACAGCTATATGTAAAAAAATGAAATCAGAACATGCTTGAACACCATACACAAAACTAAACACAAAATGGATTAAAGACCTAAATGTGAGACCAGACACTATAAAACTCTTAGAGGAAAACATAGGCAGAACACTCTATGACATAAATCAGAGCAGTATCTTTTTGATCCATTTACCAAAGTAATGGAAATAAAAGCAAAAATAAATAAATGGGACCTAATTACACTCAAAAGCTTTTGCACAGCAAAGGAAACCATAAACAAAATAAAAAGACAACCCACAGAATGGGAGAAAATATTTGCAAATGATGTGACCGACAAGGGATTAGTCTCCAAAATTTACAAACAGCTCATGAGGCTTAATATCATTAAAAAAAAAAAAAACCCCAATCAAAAAATGAGCAGAAGACCTAAACAGACATCTCTCCAAAGAAGATGTAGGGAAGGTCAAGAGGCACATGAAAAGATGTACAACATCGCTAATTATAGAGAAATGCAAATCAAAACTATGAGATATCACCTCACACTGGACAAAATGGCCATTATCAAAAAGTCTATAGACAAGAGGAGAGGATCAGAATGGTGGAGTAGGAGGACATGTGCTCACTCCCTCTTTCAAGAGCACCAGAATTACAACTAACTGCTGAACAATCATAAACAGAAAGACACTCGAAATCACCAAAAAAGACACCCCACATCCAAAGACAAAGGAGAAGCTGCAATGAGATGGGGCACAATCATGTTAAAATCAAAGCCCATAAATGCTAGGTGGGTGACTCACAAGCTGGAGAACAGTTATACCGCAGAAGTCCACCCACTAAAGTGAGGGTTCTGAGCCCCATGTCTGGCTTCCCAATCTGGGGGTCCAGCAACGGGAGAAGGAATCCCCAGAGAATCAGACTTTGAAAGCCAGCGGGATTGATTGAAGGACCTCTGCAGGACTGGGGGAAACAGAGACTCCAATCTTGGATGGCACACAAAAACATGTGCTCAACAGGACCCGGGGGAAAGAGCAGTGACCCTATAGGAGACTAGACCAGATCTACCTGCTGGTGTTGGAGGGTCGCCTGCAGAGATGGGGGGCAGCTGTGGCTCACCAAGGAGACAGGGGCATTGGCAGCAGGGGTTCTGGGAAGGGCTCATTGGCATGAGCCCTCCCAGAGTCCACTATGAGCCCCACAAAAGAGTCTGTAAGCACCAGTGCTAGGTAGCCTCAGGCCGAACAATCAACAAGGTGGGAACAGAGCCCCACCCACTGGCAGACAAGCAGATTAAAGCCTTATTGAGCTCCACCCACCCAGCCCTACCCACCATCAGTCCCTTCCATCAGGAAGCACACCTGAGCCTCCTAGATAGCTTCCTCCACAAGAGGGAAGACAGCAGTATCAAGCAGTATCAGCAGTATTTCGTCTTGTGGAACTGAAAACCACAGCCACAGAAAGACAGAGAAAATGAAAAGGCAAAAGACTTTGTACCAGATGAAGGGACAAGATAAAACACCAGAAAAACAACTAAATGAAGAGGAGATAGGCACCCTTACAAAAAAGAATTCAGAATAATGATAGTGAAGATGATCCAGGACTTTGAAAAAAGACTGGATACAAAGATTGAAAAGTTGCAAGAAAAGTTTACCAAAGACCTAGAAGAATGAAAGAACAAACAAACAGAGATATGCAACACAATAACTGAAATGAAAAATACACTAGAAGGAACCAATAGCAGATTAACTGAGGCAGAAGGGAGAATAAGTGACCTGGAAGACAGACTGGTGATCATCACTGAGGCGGAAAAGAATAAAGAAAAAAGAATGAAAAGAACTGAAGACAGTCTAAGAGACCCCTGGGACAACGTTAGATGCACCAACATTCACATTATAGTTGTCCCAGAAGGAGAAGAGAGAAAGGACCCGAGAAAATACTGGAAGAGGTTATAGTTGAAAACTTCCCCAACATGGGACAGGAAATAGCTACCCAAGTCCAGGAAGTGCAGAGAGTCCCAGGCAGAATAAACCCAAGGAGAAACACGCCAAGATATATAATAGTCAAATTGACAAAAATTAAAGACAGAGAAAAGTTATTAAAAGCAAAAAGGGAAAAACAACAAATAACATACAAGGGAACTCCCATAAGGTTAACAGCTGATTTCTCAGCAGAAACTCTGCAAGTCAGAAGGGAGTGGCATGATATATTTCAAATGATGAAAGGGAAGAACCGACAACCAAGAATACTCTACCCAGCAAGAATCTCATTCAGATTCCATGGAGAAATCAAAAGCTTTACAGAAAAGCAACAGCTAAGAGAATTCAGCACCCCCAAACCAGCCTGACCACAAATGCTAAAGGAACTTCTCTAAGCAGGAAACATAAGAGAAGAAAAGGACCTACAAAAACATAAACAAAACATTTAAGAAAATGTTAATAGGAACATACATATTGATAATTACCTTGAATGTAAATGGATTAATGCCCCAACCAAAAGACACAGACTGGCTGAATGGATACAAAAACAAGACCCATATATATGCTGTCTAAAAGAGACCCACTTCAGACCTAGGCACACATACAGAGTGAAAGCAAGGGGATGGACAAAGATATTCCATGCAAATGGAAATCAAAAGAATGCTGGAGTAGCAATACTCATATCAGATAAATAGACTTTAAAATAAAAAATGTTACAAGAGACAAGAAAGGACACTACATAAAGATTAAGGGATCAATCCAAGAAGGAAAGATAACAATTATAAATATATAGGTACCTCAATACATAAGGCAAATGCTAACAAATATGAAAGAGGAAATCGACAGGAACACAATCATAGTGGGGGACTTGAACACCCCACTTACACCAATGGACAGATCATCCACACAGAAAATTAATAAGGAAACACAAGCTTTAAATGACACTATAAATCAGCTGGATTTAATAGATATCTATAGGACATTACATCCAAAAACAGCATATTACACTTTCTTCTCAAGTGCACATGGAACATTCTCCAGGATAGATCACATTTTGGGTCATAAATCAAGCCTTGGTAAATTCAAGAAAATTGAAATTATATTAAGCATCTTTTCTGACCACAATGCTATGAAATTAGAAATCAATTACAGGAAAAAACCATAAAAAAAACAAACACACGTAGGCTAAACAATACACTACTAAATAACCAACAGATCACTGAAGAAATAAAAGAGGAAATCCAAAAATACCTGGAGACAAATGTCAATTAAAACATAAAGATCCAAAACTTATGGGATGCAGCAAAGGCAGTTCTAAGAGGGAAGTTTATAGCAATAGAATCCTACCTCAAGAAACAAGAAAAATCCCAAATAAACAATCTCACCTTACACCTAAAGAAACTAGAGAAAGAAAAGCAACAAAACCCAAAGTTGGTAGATGAAGAGAAATCATAAAGATCAGAGCAGAAATAAATGAAATAGAAACAAAGAAAACAATAGCTAAAATCAATTAAAAAACTTGGTTCTTTGAGAAGATACATAAAATCGATAAACCTCTAGCAAGACTCATCAAGAAAAAGAGGCAGAGGACTCAAATCAATAAAATTAGAAAGGAAACAGGAGAAGTTACAATGGAAACCGAGAAGTAAAAAGCACCATAAGAGACTACTACAAGCAACTATATGCCAATAAAATGGACAACCGGGAGGAAATGGACAGATTCTTAGAAAGGTATCACCTTCCAAGACTGAATCAGGAAGACATAGAAAATACAAACAGACCAATCACAAGTAATGAAATTGAAACTGTGATTAAAAATCTCCCAACAAACAAAAGCCCAGGACCAGATGGATTCACAGGTGAATTTTGTCAAACATTTAGAGAAGAGCTAACACCCATCCTTCTCAAGCTCTTCCAAAACATTGCAGAGGAAGGAACACTCCCAAACTCATTTTATGAAGCCATCATCACCCTGATACCAGAACCAGACAAAGATACTACAAAAAAAGAAAATTACAGGCCAGTATCACTGATGAATTAACATGCAAAAATCCTCAACATAATACTAGCCAACAGAATCCAACAACATATTAAAAGGATCATACACCATGATCAAGTGGGGTTTATCCCTGGAATGCAAGGATTCTTCAGTATACGCAAATCAATCAATGTGATACACCATATTAACAAATTGAAGGATAAAAACCACATGATCATCTCAATAGATGCAGAAAAAGCTTTTGACAAAATTCAACATCTATTTATGATAAAAACTCTCCAGAAGGTGGGCATAGAGGGAACCTATGCCAACCTAATAAAGGCCATATATGACAAACCCACAGCAAACATCATTCTCAATGGGGAAAAACTGAAAGCATTCCCTCTAAGATCAGGAACAAGACAAGGATGTCCAATCTCACCACTACTATTCAACATAGATTTGGAAGTCCTTTCCACAGCAATCAGAGAAGGAAAAGAAATAAAAGGAATCCAAATTGGAAAAGAAGTAAAACTGTCACTGTTCGCAGATGACATGATACTCTACATACAAAATCCTAAAGATGCCACCAGAAAACTACTTGAGCTCATTAATGAATTTGGTAAAGTTGCAGGATACAAAATTAACACACAGAAATCTCTTGCATTTCTATACACTAACAATGAAAGATCAGAAAGGGAAATTAAGGAAACAATCCCATTCACCATTGCAACAAAAAGAATAAAATACCTAGGAATAAACCTAACCAAGGAGGTAAAAGACCTGTACTCAGAAAACTGTAAGACACTAATGAAAGAAATCAAATATGACACAAACAGATGGAGGGACATACTGTGTTCTTGGATTGGAAGAATCAACATTGTGAAAATGACTATACTTCCCAAAGCAGTTTACAGATTCAACGCAATCCCTATCAAATTACCAATGGCATTTTTCACAGAACTAGAAGAAGAAATCTTACAATTTGTATGGAAATGCAAAAGACCCCAAATAGCCAAAGCAATCTTGAGAAGAAAAAATGGAGTTGGTGGAATCAGGCTTCCTGACTTTAGGCTATACCACAAGGTTACAGTGATCAAGACAGTATGGTACTGGCACAAAAATAGAAATATAGATCAATGGAACAGGATAGAAAGCCCAGAGATAAACTATGGTCAACTAATCTATGACAAAGGAGCCAAGGATATACAATGGAGAAAAGGCAGCCTTTTCAATAAGTGGTGCTGGGAAAACTGGACAGCTACAATTAAAAGAGTGAAATTGGAACACTCCTTAACACCATACACAAAAAACAAACTCCAAAGGGATTAAAGACCTAAATGTAAGGCCAGACACTATAAAACTCCTAGAGGAAAACATAGGAAGAACACTCTTTGACATAAATCACAGCAAGATCTTTTTTGATCCACCCCCTAGAGTAATGGAAATAAAAACAAAAAGAAACAAGTGGGACCTAATGAAACTTCAAAGCTTCTGCACAGCAAAGGAAACTATAAGCAAGATGAAAAGACAACCCTCAGAATGGGAGAAAATATTTGCAAACGAATCAACAAAGATTAATCTCTGAAATATATTAACAGTTCATCCAGCTCAATATCAAAAAAACAAACAACCCAATCAAAAAATGGGAAGAAGACCTAAATAGGCATTTCTCCAAAGAAGATATATGGATGGCCAACAAGCACATGAAAAGCTGCTCAGCATCACTAATTATTAGAGAAATGCAAATCAAAACTATAATGAGGTATCACCTCACACCGGTAAGAATGGGCATCATCAGAAAATCTACAAACAGTAAATGTTGGAGAGGATGTGGAGGAAAGGGAACACTCTTGCACTGCTGGTGGGAATGTAAATTGATACAGCCACCATGGAGAACAGTATGGAGGTTCCTTGCAAAACTAAAAATAGAACTACCATGTGACCCAGCAATCCCACTGCTGGGCATATACCCAAAGAAAACCATAATTCAAAAAGACACATGCACTCCAATGTTCATTGAAGCACTATTTACAATAGCCAGGTCATGGAAGCAACCTAAATGTCCATCAACAGATGAATGAATAAAAAAGAAATGGTACGTATATACAATCGAATATTACTCAGCTGTAAAAGGCAGTGAAACTGGGACCTTTGTAGAGATATAGATGGACCTAGAGACTGTCATACAGAATGAAGAGAGTCAAAAAGAGAAAAATAAATATCGTATATTAACACATATATGTGGACTATAGAAAAATTGTACAAATCAACTGGTTTGCAAGGCAGAAACAGAGATACAGATGTAGAGAACAAACATATGGACACCAAGTGGGGAAAGTAGGGAGGGTTGGGGGAGAATGAATTGGGAGATTGGGATACCAAATTGCACACTCTAAATACATGCAGTTTACTGTATGTTTACTGTATCTCAATAAAAATTCTTTAAAAAAAAAGAATATTCAAGAAGAGAATAAATGGAGAACATTTCCAAAAAAATAAAAAATAAAAATAAAGCCTATAGGCAATAAATGTTGGAGAGGGTGTGGAGAAAAGGGAACCCTCCTTCATTGTTGGTGGGAATGTAAATTGATGCAGCCACTGTGGAGAACAGTGTGGAGGTTTCCTGAAAAACTAAAAATAGAGCTATCATATGATCCTTCAATCCCACTCCTGGGCATATACCCAGAGAAAAATATGGTCCAAAAGGATACATGCACCCCAATGTTCATTGCAGCACTGTTTGCAATAGCCAGGACACGGAAGCAGCCTAAATGTCCATCAATAGAGGAATGGTTAAAGAAGTTGTGGTACACATATACAATAGAATATTACACAGACATTGAAAAGACTGAAATAATGCCATTTGCAGCAACATGGATGGACATAGAGACTGTCATACTGAGTGAGGTAAGTCAGACAAAGAGAAATGTCCTATGATATCACTTATACGCAGAATCTAAAAAGAAAAAAACACAAATGAACTTATTTACAAAAGAGAAACACTCACAGACTCAGAGAACAAACTGTGGTTACCAGCGGGCAAGGGGAAGGGGAGGGATAGTTAGGGAGTTTGGAATTGACAAAAAAAAAATTGTATATCACTCTATTGTACACCTGTAACATATAATATTGTATATCAACTATACATAAGTAAAAAAAGAAACAAAACAAAATGTATATTAGAAAAACAAAGAACTTTGTTTACTCTTACCCTAGAGTCTAAATGAAATATGACAGAAAAACAATTAAAATAAGTAAATTTAATTTTACTCTAACAAAGAGCAGGTATTCTTATGCCATACATCCTTTGAAATGGTACTTTTAATTTGGAGAAAACATGAAAGAAGAGATTGACAGAATAGCAGTTTTAGATAAAGTCCTTTTTTCTCTCCAATACCATTTTTATTTGATTTAATCTAGTTTTATCTCATGATGATATTTACATTAAATCAGGTTGCTATGGAAATAACAATGAGATAAGGCATTTACATGACATTACATTACCTGACTTATTTACCCTTAATTTAACAGGATATAAATTGAATTGGAATGTAAGATGTTTAAGGAAATCTATCGCTAGTTTTTGTGGCTGGATTTCTATATATGGCCCTTTTACTTGACAACAATAATAAATCAATGTCATAGTAAGACTAGTCTAAGAATTATTCCTATTATCCATTGTCCTTGATTAAGAAAGCATCTATCAATGTATTTATTTATACATGACTGTTTTGCACATTGTGCTAAAAATCAAAAGATATAACCAATGTATATTTTATCTTTATAGAGTTTATAATCTAGTAAAGAAGACAAAATAAATGTATAGAAAAAAATACAGCTAGAGATTAAAAAAAAGTTCAAACTAATAAAATAGATCATAAAATATGGAGGCAGGAAATCTACCAGCTTGTGAGTAAGTGAGTTTGGAGAAGTTTACAATATTCATACTTTTTAATAGTTCACTCTGAATATGCAACTGAGAATGTCAGAGTATAAATGATGTTCAACATTACGTTTGGGTTTCTGAAAGTATTTGAAACAGGTAATGGTTAAAACAATGGCATTTCATGTAGCATTGAATAACTAAAATATTTTAAAATATTATACAATTGAGACAGGATATAGAACACTTTAGAGATTAATTCAATCACTTCATATTCCACAAAAACGTGGAGCCCAAAAAGTTTTTACTTGTCCAAGATGACTGAGTTAGTTAGCAACAAATATAAGAATACAAATTTTGTTCCTGATTTTAAGACCAGGAACTTACTGTATCTCGCTGAACTAGATTATGATGTATACCATAAAACCTCAGATTTAGAAGGTATTCAGGAAGGATACTATATAGATTGGGGAAACAAGGATGCAGGCACTATTTCTATAAGGCTACTTCGTACAGAATGAAAAAATGTGATTTATTTGTTTTCAAAACCAGACAGAGATCTTATATTTGAAAGAAAAAAAATAGAAAAAAAATGTTAGGCACATAGCTGTGTATTAACTGAGTGAGGCCTAATTCTAATGTTTTATGTACATCACATAAAAATCCACAAATTAAGGCAAAATGTCATTTGAATTAATATCTTCTATAAATAAGTTTTTCACACACATACAAAGAAGATCGAAATAGAAGCTTCTAAAAAATTTGGGAGTCCAGGAAGTTGTTGCTTTAGCTCTAACAAATTATGTACATACATGTTTTGTTTTTTTTTTTCAGATTTCATCTTGTCGGTCATTATATCACCACTACTTAAAACAAAAACAAAACAATAAAACACATGCAAAAAAAAAAAAGTAAACATCAGATATCAGTGAGGAAGATGATATATGAAAAACTGGAAGAAATTCAAAGCACATGAATTTTAAATTATATTCCATAATTGAATTAATCAGTTTCAAAGTTAATAATTCCTTCAACATCACTTCTAAGATTCTTTAGTACTTCATCATTTAAATCCTTAAGTTTATTCTAATGAACTTTACTTACCATTGAATTTAAATATGCTGTGTGTGACATGTGTATAGACATTTTCATCCTGTGCTTCAGCCCCTTATATAGAAAATTTTTACATGATTACATCTTTAACATTTTTCTGACCTCAATGTCAAATATACCTTGCTTCCTGATTAACATCTTTAAGACTTGTTGGAGGAAATAATGTATTACTTGGTAGAATTCTGGTGAGGATTAACATACCAAGCCTTTTCCCACTTTTACCCATTTTTAAGCTCATTTGCTTTGTAGGGGAATGAACTCCAATAATCCCTACTGCTTGCTTCATTCAAGACTCTGCTTAAGTTTTCACTAATCTGTTTCATTCCTTAACAATTCTATCTAAACTAATACTTGCCTCCACTTTACGTTTTCCTCAGTCTCCTTAACGTACTTAACCTTTCTTCATAAAATGTATTACCACGTGAAATATTATATATTTGTTAGTTTATCACCTTATTGTTGGTTTATGTTTACTGGAACAGAAACGCTACAAGAGCTGGGAGTTTTTTTATTCACTGCTTTATCCTTAGTACCTAAAAAAGTACATGATACAGAGGAAAAACTCAATAGATATTTGATAAATCAAAAAACTATATAATTTTTATTAAATTCCTCAAAATTATTAGTTACTTAAAATACTGCTAAGTGAATGTGATCATTTGCTAAACACTAATCTCTTGAACCACATGTTTTAGAAACAGGCCAAGCTATGTACTACTTATTTAATTCCCACACATTCTATGAATTTTTCATACATGAGAAAAATAAGATTCAGAGATGTTAGGCCACCAGCTGAGCTAACGTAACCAGTAAATGGCAGAACCTGGACTGAATTTAGCTTACCTAATTTGGAATCCCAAACTCTTCTTGCTAGATATTTCATGTAAAAATTAAAAGCATCAACTTGCTTTTATTGTTCCATTTCTGGACTTAAGTGAAATGATTCATCCTGCATATCCATAGTGGTCACAGAGTTATGATTAAAGATATAATAGAAAACTCTATCACACTTTAAAGATTTTTTTCTGTCTCAGAGAAACAACAAATTCCAACCTTCTCCTCTAAGGAGTGATAAAAGGATCTATCAACAGTCACAGAAATGTAAAATGCTAAGGTTAATTATTGCTCTGGACATTCCAAAATCTTAATGTGGAGACACTTTTATGAAGATAATCTGTTTCAAAATATATTAGCCCAGAAACTCTTTCCTGAGGGTTTTTGAATTACAAATTTTCTGAAGCTGAAGTACAAGAAAGGGTGATTGTGAATCAGACAGTCTACAAAATGCCCTTTTCCAAGTGTCATATTTTAGAAGCCTCTTCATATTCAAACCATTGCACTCTGGCCCTTTAATTACAAGACAGATCAGGAAGAAGAAATTAAATGAGCAAAATGACAAACTGATGTTAAAATTCATTCTTGAATTCACTCATAATGAGGTTTGTGTTCGTGCCTGAAAACATCTGTTAAGCCTTACAATGTCACTGATTTTACTAAGTAGATAGCACTATTTACTGTCAGAACATAGCAGGTGTGGTAAGAGAAGTAACAATTTTATTAAACAGGATTTACAGCAATGAAATTAATGTGTTTGGACACTTTCAGTATATCTTACAAGGCAAACAAAGGTGACTGATGTCAGTTTGTTCACTGTCCACTCTAGGTGAGCATGTAATGGTGCATACAGGGAGCTGACACTTCCATTTATTTTCCTAAGTCATCTGAACCTTCTATATTATCTTTCACATACTTTTGTTGAATAAATAAAGGATTAAGCAGAATTATTGAATCAATTTTAGAAGTTGTAAGCTTTACTATTTAATTAATCTCTCCTTATCTTAAAACAATTCTACATAATGAGAAAAATGTAGAAATAATTAAACAAAGGAATTTGCACTTTATTCTTAGTAAAGTCTCCTTCAGCTTAAATTAGAAGTATAACAAAGTCCCTCAATGTATTACCTTTCTTTTGATTCCCTTTGGAATCAATTTCACACCTTTTTTTATTTCTTATATTTTTATTCAAAAGTCTCTGACTTGGTTTTCCGACCTCCAGATTTTTTTTCCCTTTCAACCCAAACAATACATATGGTCAGATTAATAACCCTAAAACATAGCTCTAATCCTGTTACTCTTCTATTAATAATCTTTCAATGACAGCCGCATCCTAAAATAAAATTCAGATTCCACAGCTTGGCATTCATAAGCCTCTGTTTGGTCTCAAATTGCCCTATCAGTAATAACTTCTACTTCCTCCCCTCTCTATGCCTAGTCCCCTGTCTGGCTGGACCCCTCAACCTTTCAAGACTATCTTCATATTTATTTCTCCCACAATGCCTTAATTTACTATCAGATTCAAATATTAAAGACACCTTGTATATAGAAGTGGCCTCATTTCTTTCCTCAAAACTCAGTTTGTTTTGATGGTAATAAAAAAAGAGTGAAATACTTGAAAAAATATTTAGGAAATAAAATTGTCAGGAACTAGCAATTGATTAGAAAAGGTAAGAGTTTGGGATAACTTCCAGGTTTCTAACTAATTTAATCTGGTAATACTATTAACTGGCAACACATGGAATGCAAAGAAAACCACAAGGTGGAGAAGGGTGGAGTTGGGTCACCGACAGAGATGGTGAGCTCAGGATGAGGTAGGACGGATTTGAAGAATCCACAAGACATGGGAGTAGTAGGCAGTTGGATGCATCATTTTTAGCTCCAGAACAGGCCAGACTTAGAAAGTTAGGGTTGGATCATTCAGCATAATCATAGGGTAAAGCCTGAGAGGGAATGAGATCACTCAAAGGAAGTATATAGAGAGAGGAAAGAATGAATGACTCGGGACTTCCTTGGCATTACAGTGGTTAAGACTCTGCGCTCCCAATGCAGGAGGTGTGGGTTCAATCCCTGGTCAGGGAACTATGATCCCACATGCCATGATGCCACATGGCAGGGCCAGAAAAAAAAAGAATGAATGACTCATGGAAGACCCTAAAGATTATTAGAGCAAAATGAGAAACTCAAGAAAGAGTCTAAGAATAAATACTAGTAATGAAAGAATGTCAAGGAAGATAAGGAAGCAAAAAAAAACAAAACAAGACAAAAGCTAAGGAACAATAAGTCATTCATTAGTCAATATAGCTTAGATTTATACCAAGATAAAAAACCAAAAAGTGTTTATTAAATTTGTCCATGAAAAGACCATCAGTGCCTTTTTCAAGAAAAGCTTCTGTGGAGTGATGTTATCAAGGCATTTTGCCACTAGAAGAGAAATGATTGGTGCCTGGGAAGCGAAGACCAGGGGTTTGCATTACTCTTTCAAGGAGCTCAGTTAAGAAGGAAAGAATATAGGATGTAACTAAAAAAGAGATGCGAGACTATTATTAATGTACTTACTGTGGTACAGCGGACTTAAACATATTTATAGTCTTAGAGAAAGGAAAAGAAGGAAGAGATAAATATATGAAGATATTGAAGAGAAAGAGAACAATACATGACTAATGTAAATCTGTATTTGTTTTTGTGTATGTGTATATATGTATACATGCACACACATACATATATGTAATTGTGTGTGCATGTTTTATGGGTGCACATATATGTGAATGTTCAGATACAGAGATCCATCTTTTACTTTGTTATTGTATAGAAATAGTCCAGAAAGATGCATAATAAATTGTTAAGATTTGTAGTCTTAATGGAACTAGAGACTGGAGGAAATTCTGGTGGAATCTTTACAAATTCTCCCTTTTTTTCCTGTTTCCTATCATTGTAATAAAAATAAACTAAAAGTTTAGCAACAATAAGATAAGCCTTTTAGGATTAAAAAAGAGGACAAACACCTTTGGAATTCTGAAAACAAAGAAATCTAGACCTTAATCCAAGGAGCTCTTCATTTAGTGAAGTGAGTTCCTAACACCTGTTTTAAAAAACACTCCATGGTGATGCATGTCCAGGGAAAGAGAGAAAACTACTGTTCATTTAGACAAATGGACACTGATCAAGAAAGAAGGAATCATTTTAATGCAATAACTATGTCACGCATTTGGATTCGTGGGGTAAAATCGGTTTTGTGTGTGTGTGTGTGTGTGTGTGTTTACTATAATTGTCTTAATGACCTATGGTGAAATGAATCGAAGATATTAATCACTGAATGAATGAATGAATGAATGAATGAAAGGAAGATGGTACAAGTAATAATATCTTTTTTTTTTTGGGGGGGGGTACACCAAGTTCAATCATCTGTTTTTATACACATATCCCCATATTCCCTCCCTTCCTAGACTCCCCCCCACCCTCCCCGCCCCAGTCCTCTAAGGCATCTTCCATCCTCAAGTTGGACTCCCTTTGTTATACAACAACTTCCCACTGACTATCTATTTTACAGTTGGTAGTATATATATATATGTCTGTGCTACTCTCTGGCTTCATCTCAGCTTCCTCTTCACCCCCCACCCCCTCCCAAACCTCGAGTTCTCCAGTCCATTCTCTGTATCTGCGTCCTTGTTCTTGCAATCCCACTACTGGGCATATACCCAAAGAAAACCATAATCCAAAAAGAAACTTGTACCATAATGTTTATTGCAGCACTATTTACAATAGCCAGGACATGGAAGCCACCTAAATGCCCATCAACAGATGAATGGATAAAGAAGATGTGGCATATATATACAATGGAATACTACTCAGCTATAAAAAGGGATGAGATGGAGCTATATGTAATGAGGTGGATAGAACTACAGTCTGTCATACAAGTAATAATATCTTAATACTTATTAACACCATGCTTTTAGGCATCACATTTCATATGGTATTAGTAGCTACAGATACATAGCAAGGAAGAAAGATCTATTAGGATAACTCTACAGCAGAACATGCCTGACATTTTAGAGTGCAAAGTAGTAATGTTAATGTTGTAATTCAGGGCCCATGAGAATCTATTCATTTGTATAATTTAGCTCCTTTTTTAAAATGATTTAACTATCATCATATTTTTAAAAGAATATGTAACAGACTACTTGAGATTTTAATTTCCTTTTTAACAGTTTAATGTTACTAGCCATAGGTCTTTCTTCATCTTTAACTCTTTGTTCATTGCTATATCTGAACAGACCAAATTTATCTTCATTCTACTTTTTACACATAAACCAGCTACCTTTACATTTGAGATAATGACAGAATCAATGGGATGCTCATATCCTCAGAAAGGATTTGTGATTTTAAGCGTTATTCTCTCAAAAGAAGTTATTCGAAAATAGATTCAATATTTAAGAGTAAAAAAGAACTTTCAAAATGTAAAAATTCCTCACAGTTCACTTTGCAATTTTGGTTTTAGATTTCAGTTCTCCATGAATAATATGCTAAAGTCCCTTGAGCTATAAGAAAAAGCAATATATCAAAGACACAAATATGAATAGTATAAAATGTAAGCTAGTGAAAATGGTAAGCAAAATCATATTTGGAGTTAATAAAGAATAAGAGCAGTTCTTTACCAATGTTAACTTTTGAAAAAAGCAAAGAAAATGTCAGCTCCACTGATCCCTGGATGAATGCCATACATTCAACATATTGCTGATTCTCTTATACACTCTAATAATTGTGCTATCCTAACATACTAATTAGCAGTAATTATCTAATTGTAGTTCATAAAAGTCTTAAAAATGATAATGTTAAATGCTACGATGTCATTAGCCCCTTTTCAACATACTTATTGTAACTTTTATAGCTAGACACAAAGAGGTAAGGAAATGTTTTTAAATTTTCAAAGATTTTAAGAATACTAATATCATCTTAAACTGAAATTGTTCCTATTACATTCCATCGAAATACTGGATTTTTCCCAGGCCTCATTAAAATGGTAGGTGATTTTCAGTGGGGAATATACCACATTATCAATTTTTATCTATATTTATTATAAATAATATATATATAATTAGATAACAGTTTTGCTTTCTAGTAATTCAAATTACTAGTTCCTTTTATTAAAAAGAATGCAGAAATTATATTTGACTTAACATGCAAATAATTTGCTTAGTTTAACTCATCAAAATTACTCATTGGAATTATTATTTCTTCTTAGATCTGTCTTCCCTGAATCTATCTTTCTACAAGACACCTGACTTCACCTCTGTATTTTAAACTCTTGGCTGAAGAAAGAAAAGATACCCTTGAAACATAAAAGCCTTTTTAGAGGCAGCAGGAGTTCAGACAGTATTGAAGATCATACTGTCACTGAAATGAGCTTCTACTTCCTTTTAAACAATGATAATCAATGTCTTGAATATAGCTATTTTTTTTTACTAGAAAGTAAGAAAGCACCCATGTTTCCAAGTTCTGACTCCTGTTATTCTAATTTAATTGATAGAGAGAGGAGAAAATTAAGATTTTTTTCTTATCTGATTCAGTCCCAATCACTTTCCATGTTAATAAGCCTAGACTAGGAAATATGTGAGTGTGTGGGTGTGTTTGTGTGTGTATTCACTTATGTTATTCTTATAGAATGGTCAAACTCATGAGAAGCACTTGCCGTCATGTTTTTGATGACTGTTTTCGAATAATGAATGACGGCATAATGAAAACATTCTCAATATAATAGCAACCCCAGCTGTCATTGCTTTAGGGCAAGAGATCTGTAGGGGTAGAAACCTAGTGATCGGATGATACGAAAAGGGATATTAAATTTAGGAGAGATCAATAGAACAATTCTGTCCCAGAAATTTTATTATTATCTTTCCACCAGCTGAGCTGAAATGTAGGATCTGATTGATTCGTTATATTACTGTGTCCTCAAACGTCAGTCACTAGACAGAGTGTGTAATGCATATAGAGGGCCTTAACCTTAATCACTTTAACTACCTAAGTAAGTTCCATATATCTTCTTGTTTTCTTTAGCTTCAAGGTTAATTCTATGTAAAATTGTCATTTGTGTTATGATTCCTTTATGGTTTAGTTCACATCAGATAGAGAGGGTAAATAGTAGCCTCTCAGCTCGTTAATTTTACCAGTGAAGTCGTACTTCTGAAAAAGAATTCAATAGGGTTGAATATTGTGAAAGCTAGGATGTATATGAGTCTTTAGCAAGTTGAAAAAATTTTCCTCTATTCCTAGTTTTCTGACTTTTAGATATTCTTTGTATGATTTAAAATATGGTCCTTTATCAGATACGTCTTTTGCAAACATTTTTTCCCAATCTGTGTTTGTCTCCTCATTTTCTTTGCATTGTCTTTTGTAGAGAAGTTTTTAATTTTAATAAAGTCCAGCTTATCAGTTATTTCTTTCATGCACCATGTCTTTGGTGTTATATCTAAAAAGTCATTGCCACACCCAACGTCATCTAGTTTTTATTTTCTTATATTATTTTCTAGGAATGTTATGGTTTTATATTTTACTCTGTCTGTGATCCACTTGAGTTGTTAAAAGATTTTATTTACTGATTCATTGTTACTAACTCAATGCTATTCCTATCATCATTTTAGTCATTTCAGTACACTCATAAATGACCCTAACATAAAATGATAAAGCATAATTGTTCCTGTCTTGCAATGATCTTGTCTTCACATATGTATCTCATATGTCCATTCTCTACTGTCATACAAAAGACTTTGTCATTGCTAATAACTATAATACCACTAAAATCTCAGTTTCAAGCATCTCAAATTGCCACTTCTTTTCTTTTCAGCTGATGTCATCCAGTACCCTCCATATCAGGAATATTTTGACCCTACTAGGACCCATAATCTATTGACCACTTTTTCAATGTCTCTTAAAGACTTAAGTTAACTTGTTTTTCATTATATCATAAAATATCTTGCGTCTTTCTTCTTTCATTTTATGCACTTGAATAAATGACAAACTTTATTAATTCTAACTTTTTTCCCCAGCTTATTTACCTCTGCAGCTAAATGTGGACAGAGACAACCAAAACCACTCTGACAGGCCCATTACTTCTCCCACTAAAAAAAAAAAAAAAGAAAAAAAATGTTTACCACCCCTTAAGCTAGGATCATATTTATCGACTTCTCTTATATGAAAAACCCTTAGAAGTCATTAGTCATAACTGTCTTAATTTTTTATATTCCTTTTGGAATCCCCAATCAGGTTTTTGCAACATCCTATTTTCCCCTCCCCCACACAAAAAGACCCCACCCCCACCACCACCACTATAAACATCTCTAATGTTTCAATGACTTACAGGGTCAATGGTAAAGTCTCAGTCCTCCTCTTTTAGAATAAAATTCTTACAAAATAGCCTAAAACTGGCTACCTCGATCTGGTTCATTATAAATTTTCTACTCTCATTTTCTATTACTCCTACTACTTTTCTAACTCTGCTTCAGCCAGCTTTTTTATTGTTCTTTAAATCTATCAAGCATACTCCCACATCAGAACATTTGCACTTGATATCCCTCTGCCCCCATCATTTCTCCTCTTATCTTCTTCCCCTGAGAGGTTGTGCCAATTTACTTTCCATCAAGCCATGTCGTTTGATGAACAAAATTTCTTACTTTTTATGTAACAACATTTGCAGTCCTTTCACCTGTAATTGGGATTTTTGTTTCCTGTATATAGTCTTCCTCTGCCCCAAGTTTATAAAGATTCCCTCATACTTTATCTTCTAAAATCTCTATTATTTCATATTTAGTTTTACAAGGCACCTTGATTTAACTGTGGCATAAGGTATGAGTCAGGGTCAAGTTTTCATCGACTTGGATTTCTAATGTCCCAATATCATTTACTGGAAATATTATTTTTTCTAGTATTTTTCATTTCCACCTTTGACATTAGCTAATAATCCTAATATGCATGGTTTTCTCCTTTTGAATACACCATGATTCTCAAAAGCTGCACTATTCATTTTAGACTGGATAATTATTTGTATCCAGAGGGAATTGTGTATGAATTTTAGGATATTTAGCAGCATCTCTGGCCTTTATTCACTAGACCCCAGCCAATCTACCCACTATTTCTCCCCCCTCCCCCAACTCAGACACAAAATATTTTCACACATTGCAAAGTGTCTCCTAGAGGGTCAAAACTGCACCTAGTTGAGAATCACTGCTTCCTGATATTTATGTTTTTTAATCTTGGCCAAATCAATTGTGCCATAACTGTCAATTTATAGTAAACTTTACTATCTAGTAGAGCAACAGGTTCTCATTCTGTTCTTCATCGAGTATCTTGACAATTCTTGCCATGTTGAATTTCATATACTTTTTAAAATCAAATATCATACAACACAAACATATTTTGAAATGCGCTAAATATACAAAATAATTTGGGATAAAGGCATCTGTAAACACTATCACATCTGTCAAATCATGAATATTGTATATTCTTTCATTTACCTAATTCTTATACAGTTCCTTTTAGTAGTCATCCATAGGTTTATGGATAAGTCTTATAAATTTTTGTTATATTTATTTCTAATATTTGATATTTAATTATTATTTTATTTTATTTTATTTTTTTTTTTTTTTTTTTTTTTTTTATAAAAACAGTTGATTGAACCTGGTGTACCCCCCAAAAAAAAAAAAAAAAAAAAAAAAAAAAAAATAATATTTGATATTTAAATGTTATTTAAATGTTAATTTTGTTTTCAAAATATTTGTGGCTGGAATGTAAAAATTAACATTTTTATATTGGCACTGTGCTCAGCAACATGCTAAACTGTCTTATTGAGTCTAAAAAAGTCAGCTGGGGATAGCTTTTTAAATTTTCTGTATACACAATTGTGTTGTCCACAACTGAGTTTATTCCTTACTCCTCATTTTTTATACATTTGTTCATTTTTTTCTTTGCCAGACTATACTGGCTAAGACACTATAATGCAGTATAAACTAGAAATGGTGATAGTTTCTCACTCTTGAACTATTCCAAACTTCACTATTAAGTATTCTGTGTACTGTCAACTCATTAGATCAAATGTGTCACTGTAATCCTAATATACTAATAATTGTTTATCATAAATTGATATTAAATTTGATTATGATTTTTCTTAAATGTTGAGATAAGCATATAATTTTCTCTTTTAGACTGTTAATATGGTTAAGCACAATGATAATCTAATTTACTTAATTAAGGAACAACAATTTAAATTAAGTAAAATGCTCAGATACTAAGTGTGCAAATTGATGAATATTAATAACATGTATATACCCCTGAAACTAATGTCCCAATCAAGATACATTTGCAGTACCTAAGAAAGTTTTTAATTCCCCACTTTTGGTCAACCACCAGCCCCGTCTGCCTTGGGCAACCACTATTATGATTTCTACAACCACAGATTAGTTTTCCCAACATTTGCATGCCAAATGGAATTTTAAAATATGTGCTTTTTTGTGTCTAATTCTTTCACTCGACATGATGTCTTTGAGATTATCTATCTTGCTTTTATTAGTAGTTTGTTCTTTTTTTTACTACTCAGAAGTATTCTACTTTATGAATACACCACAATTTTCTAACTTTTTCATCTTTTGATGAATATTTGGCATGTTTCAGTTTGGGACTACTGTAATTAATTAATGTTGCTATGAACATTCGGGTGCAAGCCTTTTTGTGGACAGATACTTTATTGTTTGTTTTTTCTCTTGAGAAGTACCTATGGGTAAAAATGCAGTATTATGCTTTACTGTACAAGAAACTAAAATTTTTCTAAATCATAGTATCATTTTACAGTACCTTTTGCAATATATGAGGGTTGCAGTCCCTCCACATCCTTGCCAATATCTGCAGTTGTCACTTTAATCTTAGACATGCTAGTAGGTATGAAGTCGTATCTTTTGTTGATTTTAATTTGCACTCTCTTGATAACTAGTGATGTTGAACACCTTTCATGTGCTTATTGGCCATTGGTATACTTTTTTTTTTTGAGAACTGTCAGTGACTTTTGTCATTTTAAAATTGAGTTATTTTTCTCTTTATGATTGATTTTTGTAGGTATATTTCATATATTCTAATGTCAAGTCCTTTTATAATTATATATATTGTGACAATTTGCTCTCAACCTAGGACCTGTCCTTTCGCTTTTTGAATAGTATGTATTTAAAAGACATTAGGTTTTTTTTTTATTTTGAAGAACACATATAATCCACATCTCCTTTTATGTTTCATAATGTGTGTCCTCTTAATAAATATTTTATAAATCCTAGCTTATAGAGATGTTCTTTTGAGCTTTAAACCTTTAGCATCTACATTTAAGTCCACTGTACACCTCAAATTCATTTATTTTATTTTTCCCAACGTTATTGAGGAATTATTGACAAATATAATTGTACATATTTTGAGTACACAAAGTGATGATTTGATACACAGATACAATGTGGGATGATTACTAAGATCAAGATAATTAACACAACTATCAGTTTACATAGTTAACTGTTCTTTTGTGTGTATAGTAAGAATGCTTACCATCTGTTTTCAACAACTTTCAAGTACACATCACTGTATTATTAACTATAGTCACTATGCTGAACATTAGCTTCTCAGAACTTATTCTTCCTATAACTGAAAGTTTGTAACCCTTTGACTCACATTTCTTCATTTCCCCCTCTCCCCAGACCCTGGCAACCATCATTCTATTCTGTTTCTATGAAATCAACATTTTAAAAATAATTTTTTCGATTTCACAAGAAGATGATAACGTACAACATTTGTCTTTCTCTGTCTGGCTTATTTCACTTAGCATAGTGCCCTACAGATTCATCTATGTCATCTGTCACAGATGGTAGGATACCCCTCTTTTTTATGTCTGAGTAGTATTCCATTGCATATATGTACCACATTTTTTATATCTGTGAAGGACATTTATGTTGTTGTCATATCTTAACTATCATAAATAATGCTGCAATAAATATGGGTGTTTGATTATCTCTTCAAGATACACATATCATTTCCTTCAGAAATACACCTAGGAGTAGTATTGCTGAATCATTTGGTAGTTCTCGCTTCAATTTTTTGAAGAACCTCCTTGCAGTTTTCCATAAAGGCTGTATCAATTTTCACTCCCACCAACAGTGCGTATGAATTCTCATTGCTCCATATCCTTGCCAAAAATTTGTTATCTCTGGTCTTTTTGATAATTACCTTCATAATAAGTGTGCATTTCTATCTCATTGTGGCATTGATTTGCATTTCCCTGATGATTAATGATCTTGAGCATCTTTTCATTAATCTATTGGCTATTTAAATGTCTTCTTTGTAAAAATGTGCAGGTCCTTTATCTACTTTTGAAAGCAGTTATTTGTTTCTTTTGCTATTGCATTGTATGAGTTCTTTATATATTTTGAATATTATCTCCTTACCAGATATATGGTTTGCAAATGTTTTCTCTCAATCTGTAGTTTGCCTTTCCATTTTCTTGATTGTTTCCTTTACTGTGAAGAAGGTTTTAGTTTAATGTAGTCCCACTTGATTATTTTAGCTTTTGTTGCCTGTGCTTTTAGTGTATCCAATAAATCATTGCCAAGACCAATGTCAAGGGTCATTTCCCTATGGTTCAGTTTTATGGCTTCAGGTTCTACAGTAAGTTTTTAATCCATTTTGATTTAATTTTTGTGTATGGTGTAAGATAGAGGTTGAATTTCATTTTTTGCATGTGGACATGCCATTTTCCCAGCACCAATTATTGAAGAATCTATGTTTTCTCCATTGTGTATTTTTAGTGTCACTGTCAAAAGTTAGTTGACCATATATGCATGGGTTTATATCTGGGCTCTCTATTCTGATTCACTGGTCTATGTGATTGCTTTTAGGCCAGTACCATATTGCTTTGATTTATATAGCTTTGTACTATAGCTTGAAATCAGGAAGTGTGATGCCTCTAGCTTTGTTCTTTTCCAAGATTTCTTTGGCTACTGCAGCCTTAATCTATACATCTAAGAAGGTCAATGAATTCCAGATAGAATAAATTCAAAGAGATCTCTACCAAGAAACTTCATAATCAAACCACTGAAAGACACTGACAAGAAGAAAATGTCAAAGGCAGCAAGAGAAAAATTATTATCATGGTACAAAGGATCCTCAATAAGATTAACATCTGACTTCTCATCACAAATCATGAAGGCCAGAAAGCAGTGTGATGATACACTAAAAGTGCTGAAAGAAAAATACTATCAAGAAATAAAAGGAATCCAAATTGGAAAAGAAGGAGTAAAACTGTCACTGTTTGCAGATGACATGATATTATACATAGAAAATCCTAAAGATGCCACCAGAAAACTACTTGAGCTAATCAATGAACTTGGTAAAGTTGAGGGATACAAAATTAACACACAGAAATCTCTTGCATTTCTATACACTAACAACAAAAGATCACAAAGAGAAATTAAGGAAACAATCCTATTCACCACTGCAACAAAAAGAATAAAATACCTAGGAATAAACCTAACCAAGGAGGTAAAAGAACTGTGCTCAGAAAACTATAAGACACTGATGAAAGAAATCAAAGACAACACAAACAGATGGAGAGATACACCATGTTCTTGGATTGGAAGAATCAACATTGTGAAAATGACTATACTATCCAAAGCAATCTACAGATTCAATGCAATCTCGATCAAATTACCAATGGCATTTTTCACAGAACTAGAACAAAAAATCCTAAAATGTGTATGGAGACACAAAAGACCCTGAATAGCCAAAGCCAACTTAAGGAAAAAAAAAACACGGAGCTGGAGGAATCAGACTCCCTGACTTCACACTATACTACAAAGCTACAGTAATCAAGACAATATGGTACTGGCACAAAAACAGAAATATAGATCAACGGAACAGGATAGAAAGCCCAGAGATAAACTATGGTCAACTAATCTATGACAAAGGGGCCAAGGATATACAATGGAGAAAAGACAGCCTCTTCAATAAGTGGTGCTAAGAAAAGACAGCTACATGTAAAAGAATGAAATTAGAACACTCTCTAACATCATACACAAAAATAAACTCCAAATGGATTAATGACCTAAATGTAAGGCTAAACACTATAAAACTCCTAGAGGAAATCATGGGAAGAACACTCTTTAACATAAACCACAGCAAGATCTTTCTTGACCCACCTCCTAGAGTAATGGAAATAAAAACAAAAAGAAACAAGTGGGACCTAATGAAACTTAAAAGCTTCTGCACAGCAAAGGAAACTATAAACAAGATGAAAAGACAACCCTCAGAATGGGAGAAAATATTTGCAAACAAATCAACAGACAAAGGACTAATCTCCAAAATATATAAATAGTTCATGCAGCTCAATATCAAAAAAAAAAAAAATCCAATCAAAAAATGGTCAGAAGACCTAAATAGGCATTTCTCCAAAGAGGACATACACATGGCCAAGAGGGACATGAAAAGATGCTCAACACACTAATTGTTAGAGAAATGCAAATCAAAACTACAATGAGTTATCACCTTACACTGGTTAGAATGGGCATCATAAGAAAATCTACAAAAAATAAATGCTGGACAGGATGTGGATAAAAGGGAATGCTCTTGCACTGTTGGTGGCAATGTAAATTGATTCAGCCACTATGGAGAACAGTATGGAAGTTCCTTGAAAATCTAAAAACAGAATTACCATATGACCCAGCAATCCCAGTACTGGGTATGTACCCAGAGAGAACCATAATTCAAAAAGATACATGTACCCCACTGTTCACTGCAGCACTATTTACAATAGCCATGACATGGAAGCCACCTAAATGCCCATCAACAGATGAATGGATAAAGAAGATGTGGTACACATATACAATGGAATATTACTCAGCCATAAAAAGGAACAAAATTGGGACATTTGTAGAGACATGGATGGACCTAGAGACTGTCATACAGAGTGAAGTAACTCAGAAAGAGAAAAACAAATATCATATATTAACACATATATGCAGAATATAGAAAAATGGTATAGATCAACTAGTTTGCAAAACAGAATTAGAAACAGATGTAGAGAACAAACATATGGACACCAATGGGGGAAAGCGGGGTGGGGAGTTGTTGGGGTGGGATGAATTGGGAAATTGGGATTGCCATATATACATTACTAATAAGAAAAAAAATCAAATTGTACACTTTAAATATATGCAGTTTATTGTATGTCAATTATATCCCAATAAAAGTTCTTAAGAAAATACTATCCACCATGAATGCTATATCCAGAAAAAGTATTCTTCAAACATGAAGGAGAATTTAAGACATTCCCAGATAAACAAAAATGGAGATGATCTGTCACTAGCAGATCAACCACACAAAAAAATTAAAAAGAAGTTCTTTGAGATAAAATGACACTAGAAAGCACCTCAAGTTTTCTGAAGAAATGAAAACAATGGTAAAGGCAACTACATAGGTAAATGTAAAAATATACATATACTTTCTCATTTGCTTTTCTATTTGATTTAACTGACAACTGAAAAAAGGAAAAATTATAAACTATGTTAAAGAACTTATATTGTAGAAAGATATAATGTGTATTAAAATAATAGCACAAAAAATAGCCCAAAGTAGAGGGTAGGGAATGAAGGTTATTGGAGTAAAGTTTTTAATAAACTATCGAATTAAATTAGCATCAACTGTTGTTTTAATTAGAACTAGGTTGTTTTAATTTAAGAAACCCAAGAGAAACCACTGAGAAAGTAAATTAAAAATATATAGTAAAAGAAACAACCAGGGAATTAAAATGGGAAGACAGAAAATAACTATCAAACCCAACATTTCTTAGCATGTTTGCCCGTTTTGCAGCACCAGCAATCAACTAGCAGAGTAGCATGTGACATCTTTCCCTTCTTAAAGACACACTAATATCTAAAAGTGATTCTTCTTGGCACTCTGCTGCCTTCTGCGTGTAATGCATACAAATCAATGCCTTACATGCCATCCTCCCACTCTGATCAGAAAGATTGGGAAAGCATCTAATTAGACACATTATTCCCATAAAACCAAGAAATCAAAAAATGTCTCTTTCTTGTTTTTAATTAATAAACTTTATTTTTAGAGTAATTATAGGTTCAAGAAAAATTGAGTGGGAAGTATACAGAGTTTATGTATACCCTCTGTCCCTACACATGTACAATCACCCCCACTATGGACATTCCACACCACAGTAGTACATTTGTTACAACTGGTGAGCCTATATTGACACTCTATTATCATCCAAAGTCCATTGGTTACATTGTTACATGGTTACATTTGAGGTCACCCTTGGTGTTATACATTCTGTGAGTTTTGACAAATGTATAATGACATATATCCACCACTGTATTATCACATAGAATAGCTTCACTGCAGCAAAAATTCTCTGTGCCCCACCTTCATCCCTAATCATCACTTCATGTCTATTCATCCCTGCCTCCTCCCTAACCCTAGGCAACCTCTAATATTTTTACTGTTTCCATAGGCTTGCCTCGCTTCCTATTTATTTATCAATACACTCCTCATCCACAATGTGGTGAAAACTTTGGCTGATTGTACTAAAGCTGATTCTGTGGGCTCTTAATTGGCACTGAGGGGAAAAGTCCTAGTTTTTAATGACTCACTTTAGGAAATAAGGTACTCAATACTGCATGTTTCAGTTGTAGGACCTACTCAAAACTTTGAAGACAAACAGATAATTTACATTCTACTACCTGTTATGAAAATATGTTATTTTTGTTGTATAAAATACTACATGCTTTGAGTAACATTTACAAGAGTCAGGAAATTAAAGAAAACAAAATCAACCAAGGACTTGCCACTAAGAGATAACTATTCATACATATTTGACTCTTAGTGGCCAGCCACCATAAAGAACAGTATTTATAGAACTATTCATTAGATTTCACTAATTTGGGGCCCCACTCTTAGGTTATGTTCATTTTATTACATTGATCTGTTTTTTTTGGGGGGGGGTGGCATGGTTTCACACTTTTAATATAGCCTAAAATGTTGCTTAATACCTGTAATAAAAAACATCGTTAAAAGTATATAACCAATTGGGAGATTGGGATTGCCATATATACATTACTAATAAGAAAAAAAATATCAAATTGTATACCTTAAATATATGCAGTTTATTGTATGTCAAGTATATCTCAATAAAAAATTGATAATAGTTGTATACCCTATTTGGGTCAATATTTACTTGGCTTTATTTACTTTGTTTTTTTTTAGTAAAACACTAAAAATTGTTAAAAATGATGAATGCTTTATTGTGCATAAATATATGATAACCACTTTATAAAAACATTATCATTTCACAAATAATAAATATATGAAGTCTGGGGTATGTATTATTTATTGTTCAATTATTGTTATACTATAATTATTGAAAACATAAATTAACACTGGGGACAGGATTAGTGAGGTTAAATAGTTTGCTGAAGGACACACAGTACTAAGGGAAACAACCAGTATTCATGTCTATAAGAAATCATCTGTAGGATTTTCAATTCTGTGTTAAGAAACTACTACCATTCTAGTATTTCTGGAATAATTTTTGGGAAACACAATTCAATCAATATATTGATGGATTGTATTGACTGCTGTATATTTATATGTGAGTTACCTATATTTATAATGGAGATACATACTGATGATTTGTGTTTGAACTCTTAACGATTATATGTTCTTCACAAGTGAAATAACAAACTCATTATTCACAGACAATATGATAAAGAACTCATGAAAATTTGTAAACAAATTGTATAAATAAAACAAGTAACTTTGCAGAATATAATACACACATAACCAATGCAATTATGTTTTATATAACATAAAAAGACCTACTAATCCAAAAATGTATCATATATAATAGCAACACAACTAAAAGATGCCAATGAACATAGCTAATAAAAATATTGAACTTTTGGGGAAAAATATAAAATTTTGTTAATAGACATAAAAAAGATTTTAAGAAATAGATATACCATGTTCATGGACAAGGAGACTCAATAACTAAATTTGAGATTAAGAAACATTGGGCAAAGAATGAAGCTAAAGCTTTGGGTTATCCATAAAATAAATAAATAAAAATATATAAAACCTGCTCTGAATATGACATCAAAAGCTTTAAAATACTTCAAATAAAATTTAGAATGGTTTTATAAATTTAAAGATAAATTTACAAGTTTAAGGATAAAATTTTGCTACATAAAAATTAAAATTAAAAAGTAAAATATTGATACATTTTAATAGAGTAACATTGAAATCATTGGCTATCTGAAAAACATCATCAACAAAATAAAAAGGTAAACTTACACACTGAGAAAGTTATCTGCAACACATAAACCTAATAAAGGATAAGTACTTAGAATATAAAAACTATAAATGCTATCAATCATGGTTTAGTCAAGAAAAAATTACAATTATACTATCTATATATTTCAAGCATATTGAATTTGATACAGAGAATTTGGTAAATTTTCTCTCAAAACTCTCTGGCAAAACATAACGCAGAAACTTACTTAACACATTTTCAAGAATGAATTATTTTCATGGTCCCTGTAAATGGAAAGTATATTAAGAGAGAGCAACAGACAATCTGGCACAATAACCAAAACAAAATTGGGTAAAAGTGTGACGAAGCAATTTACAGATGAGGAAATCAAAATGGTCAATATATACATACGTAAGGACACTCAGCATCCCTTATAATCCTGAATATGCAAATTAAAACAAGAAAAATACATTATTTTATATCTCCAGATAAGCAAAGATAAAAATTCTGAAAACGCAAAGCGTTACTGCAGATGTACCTCTTCAGAAACTCTTTTCTCAGTTCAGAAGGGAGTAACACTAGGAAATTTCTAGTGATTTGTTTCAGAAAAAAATTCCCCTACATGTGCATGTACAATTGCACAGAAATATTTACATTTGATTTTATACTGGCCAAAAAAATGGAAACACTTTAACTATCTTACATAGATAAGGAACAGTAAATGTAAGGGTGTATACTCAAACAAAAAAACTATACAAAAATAAAGATAAAAAATCTGAAAATAAAACATCTGTGGATATGCAAACAATCAGGGAGAATCTCAAACATAAGTTTAAGCCAAAATTATATTTGTAGACGAATACAAACAATATGAATACTTATTTCAAATTTTAAAGTGTGAAACTATAAATAGCTTAGGAATTCATATGTGAATGTAGAAAAAATACATGAAATAAAATTTACCAATGGAATGAGAGCTGAATGCTGAGTAAAAAAATTTTGGTTATATTTCTTTTCATCAATTAAAATAGACCTGAAATATTGAAATATAACATCTTTTTAAAATTCACTAAAGAAAAGAGAATACTGTAAGCCAGATGGCCACTCTATTTAATAATGAAAACATTCAAACTATAAAAAAAAAAATGTGGAAAAATGAACCAATAGAAATTGCTACTCCTTCCTTATATATGTGTGTGTGTGTGTGTACATATATATGTATATTTTTAATTTCAGTGAGGATTCCAAATAAAATACGTTAAGAAATAGGAGCTAGAGATCAACAAAGTTTATTTAAAATTATTCTTAACTGTATTTTGAATCCTAATCATTTTGATTTAAAAATAAATATTTCCATAGTAAAAAGACCTCAGAACTTTTTTAAAAGTTTTACTTAAATCCTCCATCTTTAGAAAAGGGAACTCTCCTGCACTGTTGGTGGGAATGTAACTTGGCACAGCCACTATGGAAAACAGTTTGGAGGTTCCTTAAAAAACTAAAAATGGAACTACCATATGATCCAGTAATCCCACTACTGGGCATATACCCAAAGAAAACCATAATCCAAAAAGAAACATGTACCATAATGTTCATTGCAACACTATTTACAATAGCCAGGACATGGAAGCCACCTAAATGCCCATCAACAGATGAATGAATAAAGAAGATGTGGAACATATATACAATGGAATATTACTCAGCCATAAAAAGGAATGAAACGGAGCCATATGTAATGAGGTGGATAGACCTAGAGTCTGTCATACAGAGTGAAGTAAGCAGAAAGAGAAAAACAAATACTGTATGCTAACTCATATATATGGAATCTAAAAAAAATGGTACTGATGAACCCAGTGACAGGGCAAGAATAAGGATGCAGATGCAGAGAATGGACTGGAGGACATGGGGTTGGGGGGGCAGGGGGCAAAGGGGAAGCTGGGACGAAGTGAGAGAGTAGCATAGACATATTTACACTACCAACTGTAAAATAGACAGCTAGTGGGACATTGCTGTATAACAAAGGGAGATCAACTTGATGATGGGTGATGCCGTAGAGGGCTAGGACAGGGAGGGTGGGAGGGAGTTGCGTGAGGGAGGGGATATGAGGATATATGTATAAATACAGCTGATTCACTCTGGTGTACCTCAAAAGCTGGTACAAGAGTGTAAAGCAATTATATTCCAATAAAGAGCTTAAAAAATATATATAAATTAATTTAGAAGGGCATCTAGGCAGGCTTGTTATTAATAAACAAAATATTTTTATAGAACTGTAGTGGGGGGATAAAGCTTTATTTTTAGGCACTGCAACATACCTCTTATTCCATCTTAACCTCTGTCTGGAAAGGTTGGTAGAAGCAAAAGTTGGACAAGATAGGATGCATCTGAGTTTCCTCATAGAAACTTAAAGCTTTAATAGAAAATAAAAGAACAGACAACACTAAACGAAAATTCAGGAACCGTATCAGAGTGCGAAGCTTGTGACTGCTATGTCTTCGCTGATTGTGGGACGTCCCTTTTCATTCCATGAAGAAAAATGTACATTCTTAACTTTGGGATAGAGACATTTACAAGTAAATGTGTTGCCTTCAAATCTTTTATTGATACCATCATATCTCCACTTTCTTTTGCATATTTTTAAACCAATAGGAGCCTTTAAATGCCAAATAAAACACTTTCCACAAAATTATAACAGTCTTCTCTCCATTCTCTTGAGGACAGTGTAGTTCCAACAGTTTTGTCTAGAAAGATTACCTTTGCTATTCATGTCTCATACCCAACATGGAGTGACGATGTGCTGAGCAAAGATGGATGAACACAGGGTAAGAAAATTCCTTGGTTATTTTTCAGTCAGAATATTAGTTTGACTTCATCATTTTATTTCATACGTAGATTCCCAGAGAATTAGTTGTAGTCAAATTCAAATGCAAGTGTCACATCATGTAAAATAGAGTTGATCCTTGATCCTATGTAATAATGGATTATTACCACCCTTTGAAAGAGTAGAAAATTAGGAGCTTTCAATCCCTGTGTCTATGACATATTATTTGTTTTATACATCTGATTCAAATAAATTTGACTTTGAAATGTGACTGCCATAAGAAGGGTCTACATATAGAATTCAGGTCAAAATAAAGTAAAAGCAAATCCTACCTTCTGATGTGAATTAAATTAGAAACTCTCAGAACAATAGGATGAAAGAAAGATAATGGAGTTTGGGTAATGGAATTAACCAGAAAAGCACTCCCTCCCCCTTGACCTCTCTTGGAACACTCTCTCCTTTTGGCTTCTATGACACCACACCCACCTTTTGTGCTTATTCTCAGTAACTTTACTGGCTCCTTCTGTTTTGCTTGGGTCTCCTCAAGGTTTTATCCCAGCCATCTTTTCCTCTTTTTCTATTCTGATGGATCTCCAAAGGAGGTCTCTGAATCAGGGGCACCAACACCACCCGACTTGCTTAAAATACAAATTTCAGGTCTCACCCCAGAATCTCAAGCCCTACTTACTACAGTGGGGTCCAGCAACAATCTCTGTTTTCTCAAACCCTCCAGGTGATTCTGAGTGCACATTCAAGTTTGAGAACCTCTCTCTCTTCTGAGCTTTCTGATCCATGAGTCAGGGCTTCAGGTGTGAGGTACATACTGTGGGAGATTGTATTTTCCAAAGATGGCCACAAAAATATCTCCTGTCTCATAAGCCCTTCTCAAACCTTGCTACTCTCCCATCAACACTGAAATCTAATTACCCTCCTCTTCAATCTGAGCAGAATCATGACCTATTTGTAACTAATAGTATAGAGTGGGATTGAGTCTAACCTCTGAAGATAAGCACAAAAGGTGATGTCTTCTGTCTTGTTTACTAGAACACTTGTACTTGGGGTCATGAGCTGCTGAGTAAAGAGTCTGACTTCCCTGAGGCTGCCATGCTGTAAGGAAGCCAGCCACATAGAAAGGCTGTCTGCTCTAGTGGTGGTCCTAGGCTTTGAGCTCCTCCCCCTCATGCACCAGACAAGTGAGCGCATGAGTCATCAGATGATTCTAGTCCTTATTTGTCTAATCAACTTCCTGCCTTCAAGTCTTCCCACCTGTGACCTGAACACCACGACACAAAAACAAGCCTTCTTTGCTGTGTCATTTCTGTATTCTTGACTCACAGAACCCACAGGCATAATAAAATGATTCTTCCTCTCCAACTAAAAAAAAAAAAAAAAACACATAAAAATTTAAAAATAATAAAAAAAATAAATCCTCTATCTTTGACTTTATTTAATGAAACAACACATTATCCTGAATCCCTCAAAATTTTGCCTGATATTTTCAATTTGAAATTGTAATGACAAGCTTTAGGTTTCCGGTTCTACATTTAAGGAGACTGGAAGTTGCTACTCCATCCTAGCAACAAGCAAAAAACTAAACAGACTGAACAATTAACTCTTCCAGGATTCATAAGAGAAGTGAGGAGACTTGGCAAACATCTGCCTCCAAGACTACAGAGACCTACAGGTGCATACAGGGAGTTCACACTTACCTCCATGGGAACCAGGGAACCAGTACCAGAGAAGGAAAATGTGAACTGTAATTGATTATTTGCTGGAGACTCAGTGTGAACAACTCTGAAATTTAAAAACTCCAAGGGGAATCCAGTCACAAGGGACCCCCACAATTTTGTGAGATTTACCCCAGGAGCTCCACAAGGTTCTCAGAGTAAGTATCGGAGAAAAATTCCCTTGTATTTCTGGTGGGGGAGGGGAAAAAGAATCAACCCCTCACGAAAAGATACCAAAATCCATGGATGCTCCAGTCCCTTATATAAAATGACTGCGTACAGTCAGCCTTCAGTATACGTGGGTTCTGCATTGGAATTCAACCAACCAAAAATGTGAAATCCACAGATATGGAGTGCTGACTGTACATAACAACAATCTGTCCTTCTTAATAAGGCCTGCCCTCAGGAGAAACTAGTTAACCGGAGCCTAACCCACTGGGATATTATCAGAGACTAATGGACCTGGAAGAGGTGAAATACCCAACTCCAACCCACTCTAGCCATCCTACCCCACGTAATCAGAGAGAAAAAAACTAAAACACACGTATGAAATTCACAGGCTGGGCACAGGCTCTTTAAAAGACAAAGATCTAATCATAAGACTATAGAATGCTTCCCCTTCCCCATACCTCACTACCAAATTACTAAAGGCCTATTTATAATAGTTCTTTTTACCTAGTACATCATATCCCACCATAAAGAAAAAAGTTACAAGATATACCAAAAGGCAAAAAACACAATTTGAAGAGACAGAACATCAAAACCAGACATGGCAGGGAAGTTGGAATTATTGGACTAGAAATTTAAAACAACTATGATAAATATGCTCAGGGCTCTAATGGATAAAGTAGACAGCATGTGACAACAGATGAGAAATGTAAATAGGGATATGGAAATTTGAAAGAACCAAAAAGAAATGCTAGATATCAAAAACACAGTAACAGAAATGAAAAATGCCTTTGATGAGCTAATTAGTAGATTGGGCATAACTGAGGAAAGAATCTCTGAACTTTAAGATATCTTAATAGAAACCACTAAAACAGAAAAGCAAAGAAAACAAAGACTGAGAGAAACAGAAAAGAATATCTGGTCTGTGGGACAACTATCAAAAATATAACACATACATAACAGGAATACAAGAAGTAGAAGAAAGAGAGAAAGCAATAGAAGAAATATTTGAATCAATAATAACTGAGAATTTCTCCAAATTAATGTCAAACAACAAGCCACACACCTGGGTATCTCAGAAAATACCAAGCAGTATAAATGCTAAAATAACTATACATAGGCATACCATTTTCAAACTACAGAAAATTAGAGATAAAGAAAAATTCCTGAAAGAAGCCAGAGGAAAAAAATTTCTTACACACAGAGGAACAACAATAAGAATTGTATCTGACATCTCCTTAGAAACCATGCAAGAAAGTAGTAGAATGAAATAATTCAAGTGTTGAGAGAAAAAAACAAGAATCAATGTCTGTACTCTATGAAATTATCTCTCAAAAGTGAAGGAGAAATACTTTCTAAAACAAACAAAAAGTGAGGAAATTTATTGCCAGTAGATCTGCCTTGCCAGAAATGTTAAAAGAAGTTCTTTAGGGAAAAGGAAAATATGTCAGAAACTAGGATCTGCATAAGAAGAGTATCAAAGAAGGAATAACTGAAGGTAAAATAAAACCTATTTTTCTTATTTTTAATTGATCTTATAGATCACAGTTTCTTCAAAATAATAATAACAACAATGTCTTCAATCACATATGCTTATATAAATATCTTTTGTGTATATATGTATATGTTTGTGTATGCTTATACATAAGCGAATGATAGCAATGATCCAACGGACATGAGAAAATAATTAGGATTATTTTGTTATTATAAGCTACTCATACTACCCATGAGCAGTACAGTAGTATTTGAAACTGGACTTGGATTAGTTGTAAATGTACAGTGCAAACTCTAAGGCAACCACTAAAAAAACTTTAAAAGAGTATAACTGATATACTAAGAATAGAGAGAAAAGGAAATCATATGAAGTGCCCAATTAAAACCACAGAGACAGAAAAAAAAATGGAAGAGATAAATAGGAACAAAGAACCAAAACAACAAATAGAAATTAGTAACAAATATAGTAATATTAATGCAACTATATCAACAATCACACTGAACGTCAATAGTTTAAATGTACCAATTAAAAGACAGAGATTGTCAAAGTAGATGAAAAACACAATCCAACTATATTTGTCTTTAAGAAATCCATTTTAAACATAAAGAAACATATAGATCAAAAGTAAATGGATAGACGTATATTAACACATATATGCGGAATATAGAAAAATGGTACAAATCAACCGGTTTGCAAGGCAGAAACAGAGACACAGATGTAAAGAACAAACACATGGACACCAAGTGGGGAAAGCAGGGATGGTTGGGGGGGAATTAATTGGGAGATTGGGATTGCCATATATACATTACTAATAAGAAAAAAAATACCAAATTGTACACACTAAATATATGCAGTTTATTGTATGTTAACTGTATCTCAGTCAAAGTTCTTAAAAAAAAAAGAAGAAGAAAAAAGTAA
This sequence comes from Hippopotamus amphibius kiboko, assembly GCF_030028045.1. Lineage (NCBI taxonomy): Eukaryota > Metazoa > Chordata > Mammalia > Artiodactyla > Hippopotamidae > Hippopotamus > Hippopotamus amphibius. Next base: position 110,814,344 of record NC_080193.1, read on the forward strand.
ATGGATACAGAAAAAATACGCCATGCTAACACTAATCAAATGAAAGGAGTAGCCATAATAATTTCAGTCAGAGTGGACTTGAAAGAAAGCAAAGGTATTAGAGATAAACAAGATCATTACTTCATGATAAAGGGGTGGATTCTCCAAAAAGAATAACAATTCTTAACATGCATGTGCCTAGCAACAGAGCATCAAATTATGTGAAGCAAAAACAGACAGAACTGCAAAGAAAATTAGATTATTCCTATCACTGGAAACTTCAACACCCCTCTACCAGAAGTGGTAAGTAAGTACGTAGTTGAACTCAACAACACCATCAATCAAACTGGATGTAAGTGACATCTATACAGTACTTCATCCAACAAGAGAATACACATTCTTCTCAAGTTCACATGTAACATTCACCAAAATAGACCACACTCTGAGCTATAAACTACACTTTCACAAACTTAAAAAGCATGGAACTCATGCAGTGTCTGCTCTCAGACAACAATGGAATTGAAACAGAAATCAATAACAGAAAAATCCCCCAGTATTTAGAGATTTCTTTAAAATAACAGTATTAAACAAGAATAAATCTCAAGAGAAATTAAAAGGTATTTTGAACTAATGAAAATTAAAACATAACATCAAAATTTGTGAGATATGGCAAAAGCAGTGCCTAGAAGAAAAGTTATAGCCTTGAATGCATATATTAGAAAAGAAGATCTAAAATCAATAATCTAAGTTTACACATCATGAAGGTAGAAAAATAAGGATAAATTAAACCCAGAGGAAAGAGAATAGCAATAAATAAAATTAAAGCATAAATCAATAAAATTGAAAGTAGTAAAACATAAGAGAAAAATTAACAAAGCCAAAAACTGATTACTTGAAAGGTCAATAAAATTGATAAGGTTCTATTGAGGGATCTAGCAAAAAGAGGCAGGACACAAATTACTAATATCAGAAATAAAGGGAACACATAACTACAGATCCCATGGACATTCAAGGATAATGAAAGAATATTTTGAACAACCCTATGCCTTGAAAACCTTCATAAAATGGACCAATTCCTTGAAAGACACAATGTGCCTGAATTCACACAAGAAGAAATAGAGGATCTGAATAGACATATCTATTAAAGAAATTGAGTCAATAACTTCAAAACAGAGCACCAAGACCAGATGGGTTCACAGGTGAAATTTACTGAACATTTAAGAAAGAGATTATACCAATTCTTTACAATCTCTTTCAAAGGATAAGCATCAGAGGGAATACTTACTAACTCATTCTATGAGGCCAGCATTACCCTAATACCAAAATCAAAGACATTAAAAGAAAACTACAGACAAATATCTCTCACGAACATAGATACAAAAATCTTCAACAAAATATTAGCAAATCAAATCCAAAAAAAGTATTTTAAAATTATACACCATGATCAAGTGGATTTATACTTTAAAAATCAATTAATGTAAATCTATCACAACCACAGACTAAAACAGAAAAATCACATGATCATATCAACAGATGCAGAAAAAGCAACTGTCAAAATTCAACACCCATTCATGATTAAAAAACAAAAACAAAAACAAACAAAAAAACTCTCAGTAAACTAAGAATAGAGGAAACTTTCTCAATCTGACAAACTACTTACAAAAAACTTCTATAGCAAACATCATATGTAATGCTGTGAAATTCAAAGCTTTCCCACTAATATTAGGTACAAGGTAAGGATACCCCCTCTCACTAATCCTGTTCAACTGGAAATTCTAGCTAATGCACAAGTTAAGAAAAATAAATAAAAGTACACAGATTGGGATGGAAGACATAAATCTTTCTTTGCAGATGAATTGATCATCTATGTAGAAAATCTAAATGAATCAACAATAATAAAAACTAATAATAAAAACAACTGAAACTAATAAGCAGTTTTATCAAGATTGCAGGATAAAAGGTTTAATATAATAGTCAACTGTTTTACTATATACAAACAAGGAAAATAGCGAATTTGGAATTAAAAGAACAATACTATTTACATTAGCACTCAATAAACTAAAACACTTAGATGTAAGTCTAATAAAATATGTAAAAAATATATATGCAAAATTCTGGTGAATGAAATCAAAGAAAAACAAAAGTGGAAAGATATTCCATGTTCATGGATGGGAAAAAATATTGTCAAGATGTCAGTTCTTCCCAAATTGGTCTATAGGTTCAATGCCACCCCAATTAAAATCTCAGCAATTATTTTTTTAAAATATTAACAAACTGATTCTAAAGTTTATATGGAGAGGCAAAAGACCTAGAATAGCCAACACAACAGACAGACAAACAGACACTACCTGACTTCAAGTTTTACTATAAAGTTACAATAATTAAGAAAGGAGCTACTGGCAAAAGAATAGACAAATAGAACTATGGAGTGAAATACAGAGCTCAGAAATAGACCCCTATAAGCCCAGTTTTTTGATCTTTGACAAAGGTGCAAAGGCAATACAACTAAGCAAAGATACTCTTCAATAAATGATGCTCGGACAATTGGGCATCCACATGCAAATTTTTAAAAAATCTAGACACAACTTTTACACACTTCACAATAATTAACTCAAAATGTATCACAGACCTAAATATAAAAGGTAAAGCTATAAATCTTCTAGAGTATAACATGTGAGAAAACCTAGATGACCTTGGGTATAGTGATGCCCTTTTAGATATAACATCAAAGATGCAATACATGAAAGAAAGAATTGACAAATTGGATTGCATTCAAATTGAAATTTTCTGCTTTGCAAAAGCCAGTATCAAGAGAATGAAAAAAAAAAGCCATTTATTGGGATAAAATATTTGCAAAGACATATATGATAAAAGACCATTATCCAAAATACATAGAGAACTCTTAAAATTCAGTAAAAAACAACCCAATTAAAAAAAACAAACAAACAAACAAAAAAACAACCCAATTAAAGTGGGTCAAAGTCCTTAACAGAGGCCTCAACAAAGAAGATATACAAATGGCAAATAAACATATGAAAAGATGCTGCACATCATATGTCACCAGCAAAATGCAAATTAAAAAAAAAAATGAGATTCCCCTACACATCTATTAAAATGGCCTAAATTCAGAACAATGACAATAAGAAATGCTGACAAGGAGGTGAAGCAACAGAAACTCACATTCATTGCTAGTGGGAATGCAACATGATACAGCCATTTAGAAAAACAGTTTGGTGGTTTCTAACAAAACCAAACATTCTCTGCCATATGATCCAGTAATTGTGCTCCTTGGTATTTACCCAAAGTTGTTGAAAACTTATGTCTACACAAAAATCTGCACACAGTTGTTCTTGGCTTTATTTACAATTGCTAAAAATGGGAAGCAATGAACATGCCCTTCAATAGGTGGATGGATAAATAAACTGTGGTACATCCAGACAATGTAATGTTATTTGGCACTAAAAGGAAATTAACAACAAAAACAAAAAAAAGCAACAACAAAAACAACAACAAAGTCGTAATAAGACACAGAGAAATCTTAACTTCATATTACTAAGTGAAAGAAGCAAATGTGAAAAAGCAACATACAGAATGATTCCAACTATATGACATCTGGAAAAGGTAAAACTATGAAGTCAGCAAAGAGATTGATGGTTGTCACAAGGTGGAGGTGAGGGGAGCAATGGATAGGTGGAACCAGAATTTTAGGGCAGTAAAAATACTCTAATTGTGGATATGTCACTATATATTGTCCAAACCCATGAAATGTATAACACCACAAGTGAATCATCACGTATACTACAAACTTTCGGGGGGTATGATGTGTCAATGCAAGTTCACCAATGGTAACAAACATACCACCCTGTTGGAGGATGTTAATAACGAAGATGGAGACACATGCACAGAGGCAATTTAAATCTCTGTACCTTCCTCTCAATTTTGTTAAAACTGTTTTAAGATATGAAGTCATTTTTTAAAAATTGCAATGATAAGAACAAAACCTAAAGAAAGGTAATTTTTTAACTAAGTGGTTCAAACTTGATCTAGAAAACCCCAAATATATCTGTTTTGAAATTAACATATGACTTATTTTTTAAGATCAAATTAAAATTATATAGGGAATAAATTTAAATTGTAATAAGGTCATAAAATATTTTCCTCACTTTTAATAGTGATACCAGTATAGGTTAGCCATGACCTAAAACATATATCCAGATACTTGCTGTTATCAGCCTTTCAGGACATGGTCTCATATTCTGTAATCAAATCTTGAGAATGTTTCATGGTTCATGGTTACAAGATTTCTATTTTTACACTGTCACCCCAGAAGAGGTTAGTGTTCATATTTTCTTCAGATCTTTTCTAATTATTTTATGAAACACATTATCTGAATTTAACATATTCCTATATAGTTATCTCTAAATTAAAAGTTTAAAAAGACTGCATGATAAAAAAAATGTACAAATCCCTCCTGTTTAAAAATTTTAAACCTCAAACACACATTTGTCTGTGTATTTAATCTACTTTCTTTTATATTACTCCTATGTTCTTCAAAAAAATTCCTTTCTCCCTCTCCTGGAAAGTAATGTTGGTGGTAGCCATTTTGGAAAGAGGGCTATGAATATCTAGGTTTATGGTGGCTAGGGAGTAAATGGAACATTTCATCTGTTCTTTTAATTATAGCATAGCAGCTTACAGTGAATCCAATTCATTTTCCAAGAAACTTAAGCAAAGGTTAATTTTAATGGGAATCTAAATCTTGCCCAATTTTCAAATTGCCTTGTTCAACTTATGTGTCTGTATAAATTTGTTAAGGAAATATTGCCTTTTAAGTATTTTAGAATACCTTTAAGACTTTTTCTTCGGAAAGCTGCCTGCACTCTAATTTTATGGTTAATTTATTTCTCACATAAACTTCAAAGTTTAGAATATAAGGATCCATTTTCTCCTGATTTGTGAGTGTTTACTTCTATTAATGATAATAGAAGTCTTAATTTGCACTTTGTGATTATAGGTACTTAGATCCAGATTCATTAACAAGTATTTTTAACATGAATTACACAGAAAAGATATAATGGTCACAGGGCTTTTGAAATTGTTCAGATGTCTGCAGCACAATTTTGAAGTTGAAAAAAAATTAAACTGTGTATTTCTGAGTTATAATAATGTTCAATGTTATGCTGCTCAATTTATCTTTTTTAAGTTCTGTAAAACCAGATATGAAGTGCCATTGTATAAAGGAGATATGTGCATAACACTGTAATTCTGTCAAATGTAGAATGTGACAATGTGAAGAAGCAATTTCACTTTTTAAGTTTTGTGTACATACTTTAAAAAATATTTTATAAGCATCCAACATCTAGTTCATGGAATAATTAAAATTCCTTAAAAATTAAATTTATTTAAATCATGCACTTCCCAACAAGTATATTCCTAAACATATACATTTGGTTCATTTCACTCAGGTGCACCATTGACTGAGGAATAAAAAGTTTTACATATTTTTAATATTTTCTTTGTAATATGATACAAAATCACAGCCATTTCCAAAGCCTTAATATATTTCACTATCTAAAAATTGAGAAAATTTTATTCCTGACTCATCTCATTTATCCCCCTATTAAATTTCAAAATAATCACATAGTAATTGACATATACAGATATATTTAAATATATTTATGTATAGAGTTGACCCTTAAACAATGTGAGGATTAATCTGCATATAACTTGTAGTTGGCACTCCCTATCCATGGTTCCTCCACATCTGCAAATTCAACCAACCACAGACAGCATAGTACTGTAATATTTACTATTGAAAAATATAACTGATAATTTTTACTCCTTCCTTTCCAATTTGGATTCCTTTTACTTTCTTTTCCTCCTCTAATTGCTGTGGCTAGGGCTTCCAAAACTGTGTTGAACAAAAGTGGCAAGAGTGGGCATCCTTGTCTTGTTTCTGATGTTAGATTGAATGCTCTCAGTTTTTCACCATTGAGTATGACGTTAGCTGTGGGTTTGTCATATATGGCCTCTATTATGTTGAGGTATGTTCCCTCTATGCCTACTTTCTGGAGAGTTTTTACCATAAATCGATGTTGGATTTTATCAAAAGCTTTTTCTGCATCTATTGAGATGATCACATGGGTTGTATTCTTCAATTTGTTAATGTGGTGTATCTCATTGATTGTTTTGTGAATGTTGAAAACTCCTTGCATCCCTGAAATAAATCTCACTTGATCGTGGTCTATGATCCTTTAAATGAATTCATGGATTTAGTATGCTAGTATTTTGCTGAATATTTTTGCATCTATGTTCATCAATGATATTAGCCTGTAATTTTCTTTTTCGTGATATCTTTGTCTGGTTTTGGTATCAGGATGATGGTGGCCTTGTAGAATGAGTTTCTGAAGTGTTCCTTCCTCTGCAATAGTCTGGAATAGGTTCATAAGGATAGGTGTTAATTCTCCCCTAAATTTTTAGTAGAATTCACCTGTGAAGCCATCTGGTCCAGGATTTTTGTTTGTTGGGAGTTTTTTAAATTAGTGATTCAATTTCAGTATTGGTAATTGTTCTGTTCATATTCCCTGGTTCAGGGGAGATTTTACTTTTCTAAGACTTCGTCCATTTCTTCTAGGTTGTCCATTTTATTGGTGTATAGTTGCTAATAGTAGTCTCTTATGATCCTTTGTATTTTTGTGGTATTGATTGTAACTTCTCTCCACTTTATGTTTTATTGATTTTGGCCCTCTTCCTGACTAAAGATTTATGAATTTTGTTTATCTTTTCAAAGAACCAGCTTTTAGTTTCATTGATCTTTTCTAATTTCTTTAGTCTCTATTTCATTTATTTCTGCACTAATCTTTAAGATTTCTTTCCTTCTACTTACTTTGGGTTTTGTTTGTTCTTCTTTCTCTAGTTACTTTAGGTGTGAGGTTAGGGTGTTTATTTGAGATTTTTCTTTTTTTTTTTAATAATTCATCACAATTTTAAATAAATCATTATAGCTTGCTAGTATTTATTTATTTATTTATTTATTTATTTATTGGCTGCATTGGGTCTTCATTGCTGCACACAGACTTTCTCTAGCTGTGGCGAATGGGAGCTACTCTTCACTGCAGTGAGCAGGCCTCTCATTGCTGTGGCCTCTCCTGTTGTGAAGCATGGGCTCCAGACATGTGGGCTTCAACACTTGCAGCACAAAGGCTCTAGAGCGCAACCTCAGAAGTTGTGGCGCATGGGGCCTAGTTGCTCTGCGGCAGGTGGAATCTTCCCAGACCAGAGATCAAACCCATGTCCCCTGAATTGGCAGTCAGATTCTTAACCACTGCACCACCAGGGAAGTCCCTTGCAATTGTTTTGTTTGTTTTTGAGATTTTTCTTGTTTCCTGGGGTAAACTTAAACTTCCCTCTTATAATGCTTTTGCTGCGTCCTATAGGTTTTGAATCACTGTTTTCACTTTCATTTGTCTCTAAATATTTTTTTATTTCCTTTTTGATTTCTTCAGTTCTCCATTGGTTGTTTAGTAGAATATTGTTAAGCCTCCATGTGTTTTTGTTTTCTGAGGGATTTTTTTGTTTGTTTGTTTTTTCTTGTAGTTGATTTCTACTCTCATAGTGTTGTGGTCAGAAAAGACACTTGGTATGATTTCAATTTTCTTAAATTTACCAGTGCTTGTCTTGTGGCCAAGCAGGTGGTCTATCCTGAAGACTGTTCCATGTGCACTTGAAAACAATGTGTAGTCTGCTGTGTTCAAATAGATTGCTCGCTCTCTCTCTCTCTCTATATATATATATATATATCAATTACAGAGATAAAAGGAATATCAATTAAGCTAAATATAAAGAATCCAAATTGGAAAGGAAGAAGTAAAACTATCACTGTCATCACGTGTTACTATACATAAAAAATCCTAAAGAAAAAAAAAAAAAATCCTAAAGATGCCATCAGAAAATTAAGTAGAGCTCATCAATGAATTCAGTACAGTTGCAGGATACAAAATTAACATACAGAAATCTGTTGCATTTCTGTGCACTAAAAACAAAATATCAGAAAGAGAAATCAAGGAAACAATCACATTTACCATTGTATCAAAAAGTATAAAATACCTAGGAATAAACCTAGATAAGGAGGTAAAAGACCTGTACTCCAAAAATTATAAGATGCTGATGCAAGAAATCTGAAGATGACACAGGTGGAAAAATATATCACATTCTTGAGTTAGTAGAATCAATATTATTAACATAATCATACTACCCAAGGCAATCTACAGACTCAATGCAATTCCTATAAAAATACTGAGGGCATTTTTCACAATACTAGACCAAATAGTTTTAAAATTTGTATTGAAACACAAAAGGCCCCAAATAGCCAAAACAATCTTAAGAAAAAGGAATAGACCTGGAGGACTCATGCTCCATGACTTCAGACTATACTACAAAGCTACAGTAATCAAAACAGCATGGTCCAGATACCTGCATGGCTCACTCCCTCACCACTCTGCTGGGCCTTGTTCAGATGGCACCTGCATCATGAGAGCTTCAAGACCACCCAAGAACTCCCCCAGCCCCTCCTTGTCCTCTGCTTTGTTTTTCTTCACAACACATCTCACCATCCCTCCACCCCCACCCCACAATAAAATGTAAGCTCTGTGATAGCAGATATTTTTTGTTTTGTCCACCATTGTGTACCCAATACCCTGAACAGCACCGGCATGCTGCAGGTGCTCAATAAATATCTGCTGAATCAAAAGAAACAAAAAAACAACAGCATGGTACTAGCACAAAAACAGACATATAGATCAAAGGAACAGGATAGAAAGACCAGAAATAAACCCATGGTCTTATGGTCAATTAATCTACAACAAAGGAGCCGAGAATATACAATGGAGAATAGACAGTCTCTTCAATAAGGGGTGCAAGGAGAACTGGACAGTTACATATAAAAGAATGAATTTAGAACATTCTTTAACATCATAAACAAAAATAAATTCAAAGTGGATTAGAGACCTAAATGTAAGGTTGGATACTATAAAACTCCTAGAGAAAAACATAGACAGAAGACTCTTGGACATAAATTACAGTAATATTTTTTTGGATTCACCTCCTTAAGTAAAGGAAATAAAAGCAAACATAAACAAATGGGACCTAATTAAACTTAAAAGCTTTAGCACACCAAAGGAACCATCACAAAACAAAAAGACAACCTACTGAATGGGAGCCAATATTTGCAAATGATGTGATCAATAATATCCAACATATATAAACTGCTCATACAACTCAAATTCAAAAAAACCAACAACCCAATTTAAAAATGTGCATAAGAAATGAATAGCCATTTTTCCAAAAAAGAAATACAGATGGCCAACAGGCACATGAAAAGATGCTCAAGATCACTAGTAATCAGGAAAATGCAAATCAAAATCACAATGAGATATCACCTTACACCTGTCAAAATGGCTATTCAAAAAGTCTACAAATAACAAATGTTACTGAGGATATGAAGAAAAGGAAAGCCTTGTTCACTATTGGTGGGAATGTAAATTGGTGCAATTGTGTGGGAAACAGTGTGGAGGTTTCTCAAAAATAGAACTACCATATGACCAAGCAATTCCACTCCTGGGTATATATTTGGAAAAAAACAAAAACACTAATTTGAAAAGACACATGCACCCCAATGGGTACTGAAGTACTATTTACAAAATACACCAGGATATGGAAGCAACCTGAGTATTCATCAACAGATGGATAAAGAATAGATAAAGAAGATGTGGTATATATATAAACACACACACACACACACACACACACACACACATACACACACACAATAGAATACTACTAGCTATAGAAAGAAGGAAATTTTACCATGGGCAACAATATGCATGGACTTGGAG